>NW_010254645.1:75618-107217 GCF_000690775.1 Eurypyga helias
TGTTGCGCTGTATTCAGTAAGAAAAGTCCAGAACTTAAATCTGACCAAATACTACACGTGGGTAAATCTATAGGTGACGCTATTGGTCAGAATCAGAGAGCACCTCTGATAAATGTCAGCATACATCAGTCACTTGAGAGTATTTAGAAGCTAGGACACCGAGGACATGAAGGTAATTTACTGAGCCAAGTTAATTGTAACACCCATCCTGTGAGCAGAAGGACGTTTACCAGATAGCAGGTCTTTAATCTAGCAGGCAGCTCTTTAATCAGAGCAGAAATGTGAAATGGGGAATTAAAAAGACAACGTGATAAGATTGAGGTTTTACAGGAAGGTGATCATGGAGTTTCCTTAGTGTTACAGAAGCCGTGTGTCATCTGGAGCGTTTCGCACAAGATGAGGCGGTTTTCTTCATGCCCAAGTGCTCAGGCGTGAAGAGGGAGAAGTTGGGTGCCGTTCTGTGGGATCCGTTTGCAAGAGTTTGAAACAGATCACTGCTGATGGTTTCTTCTGTCTTAGCACTGGTGACAAATACCAGTCATACACTTGTGCTGCTCAGCAGACAGCTTCTGTGGAAGAGCAAAATCCAGGAAAATACGGGTTTGAGACAATATGTTTTTTAATGAAACAAAACAAAGTCGTATTTAGCATACAAACCAGTTGTTTTCTTGGCACAGAACAAATGCTGATTGTAACCAACACCTATTCCTATGTGGAAATGAGGAAGGAAGTTTAGGTATCCTCTCGGCCATCCCAGGCTCTGCACCCTTCTAAATTTAGCGCCTGCTATTCTTTCCTCTTGCTACCTTCAAGTGGCACAGAGAAGCCGAAGCTGATCCCCTTGCATTTCCATAGTGTATACGGTTACATGCCAGATTTCCCTTGAACAGCTCCGGCTCTGGTATTTCTTAGGGGGTTTGTGGTTGATTTAGTAACCTCGATAGCTTTTGGTAAGTCTAGTGCTTTCCATTTGATTTTGGTCAGGTGGTTTTAGCCAAGAAATAAATCCATTCTCTATTATTTAAATAATATATTCCTTGTCATTTTTGCCTGGTGAAAGAAGTTATTTATAAAATATATAGATACAATATACACACAAAGCCATCAAATTTGAGAGTACTTAGTTTAATACAGATTGAAGAGTTGAATGAGTACTACTAAGAAGGAAAATTTGATGTAAGTATCTGGTTCAAAAGTATGATACTGTGAAATTTTCTAATAATGAGAATACATTTTTAGAGTAATTGATGGAATTTGCGTAATTTAGGTATTTTAAAAAAATACTCAAACTATAGTTTTCTAGACATGGTGCTCATTTAGTTTGTGGTAGAAGCTTGTGTACAGGTTTATTTATTTTACTGTACCGAAGTGAGCCATTTTCTCTTTGAATCTAATTTGGAACTGCTTTCAGTCATCCATATGGACAAGACCATCCTGTTTGGAGGAGATGTTAATTTAAGTACATAGCTAAAATCTGTGCGGCACCTCTCTCCTCGAGAACAGGCTATTGCCCTTGTTATTTTCTGGTGTAGGTGAAGCCATAGGAAGTTTGCCATCTGTCTTTACCAAGCTTTACCTTTCTTTTTAACCCTCATCTTTCATGGTCCTTCGGGAAGTATTTTTGGTGCTGTTTCTAACAGAAGAGGTATTTTTAGCAGGATAGAAAGGTCAGTGACAAACTGTGTGAGGCAGTTTCATTAAAAATTAATTTCATGTCTTTGAGGAACATCTGCTGGAAGTATTAAAATCTATTTTTCAATAGTGTTAGGCAAACAGAAATAGTGAAATACGTGTCCGTTGGTAACAAGTATAACTGGAGAACAAAGGACTCGGGTATGAGCAAAGAAGTGGCTAATTCCAGAATGCTGAAAAGAGAAGCAGTTCTTTTCAGAGATTTGGGCATTAGGCGTACGTGTGAAAAGTGCTGTTGTCTGATGCTGACATCAACAGTCGACACAGCATCTGAAAATGAACAGCTTCTTGCATTCATTCCTGTGATTCATGTCCTTCACACCTGAGTGTTTTGATACTGGCTTTCCAGTATCTGACCTCTGATGTTCCAGTGTCTAAAGGCGCCATGAATCCATAACGTTGATGACGCTGATTGCGGAAATGTTCTGTGAAAGTCAGGGTGTCAGCGCACCTTCGGTTTGTTTTCAAAGATGTGTGTGTCGCTTAGCCGTTCTGTATTGTAACGAGTAAAACTAATAGAATCCTGCATGAACTTAGAGTGTGCATGTGTTTTTCCTTTAACAGGTAAGGTTTTACTGTATTACTTAAATGTTACTTTCTGATGTAAAGTGTTTCTGTTCTTTATTTTTTCTTTCCTACTATCTCTGATGGTGAAGGATATTCAGAAACCCTTTTTGCAACCTCCCCAGTCATGCACACTGTCCGTCCAACATTCTATAAGGGTATTGTCTTCCTTTTTTTTTATCATTATCAGTGCAATAGAGACAAAATCCTATAAGATCTTGCAGTCGAGGCGTTTGCAGTCCATTCAGTGATGCGTGGCATAAAGGGAGGTGTTGTACCACCTTCGTAACTCTGCTCTCTCCTACCACTTCCCCTTACCCTGACCATGTTCTCGCCTTCCATCTGTCTGCATTTTAATTCTAGATTAATAGAAATAATGTTTTCCAGAATTTTGGCAATTAGGTACCTTTAAGTATGTGGCAGTTTTAGTGATACAGGGCATGCTCAGTAGAGTATGTAGATTTTACTTCATAATTTCACAGCGTAGTAACTGCCTAGGATTCAGTTACCAAACACATGACTTTAGTCACTAATCTCCAGTAATGGAAACAATGACAAATGTACCATACTTCTCCTGTATATGGCCTAAATTAATATAGTAACTACTTAAAATCTAATTTTTTTTTAAATGCATGAAGTCACAATTTTGTATTCTGCTTTGTTTTTTTTATTGTGTATTCAGTGCAACCACTTTATCCAAGGATCAGAAATGTTACGACAGCTGCCGCTGAGACCTATGCCAATATCAGTTGGGAGTATGAGGGACCAGATCATGCGAACTTTTATGTTGAATATGGTGTAGCAGGCAGTAAGAATTCATTTCATTAAATTTTGTTTAAGTGTTCAGATACGTCCTCGAAGATTTTTGTAGTAAATGTGGTCCTAAACTGACCCAGTGTTAATGGTAGCTCTTACATGTCTAGAAGAATTTTTTAAAATTTTATCAGGAAGATCAAATAAATTTAATTTTAATAAACATCAGTGTGGAGCAGGTGCGTGACGCTTAGAACATCAGCCTTTGTTCCTTTGTACTATTTTATAAATCCTTTTGAACATGAACTTCTAAAAATGTAGTTTGCATGAAGTTGTTTATCGTGCAGCGATTGCATGTCTAAAATGACAATTACTTGCATTAAAATAGGATATAACTGTTTTCCTAAACTATGCCCAACTTAGGAAAAGAAAAATTAAATAGGAGCCAATCAAAACAATTCTGTTGTTAAATTAAAACTTAAAATAACCTATCAGCCATTATGTGTACTTTTATTGGCATAAAACCAGGTTTTAATCTTTGATAATACCTGTAATAATTAAAATGCAGCTAGCTATTAATCCTGGGATGCTTCTATTCAAACACTCTGTCCTTCTAAAGTTGTGACTAAAGACGACCAATCTGAAAATTGGAATACAAATGCGTTTTTCTGGATCTTGGTCAAAGAAGCAGCTGAGACAGAGAATGATCAGGAAATCTGATGGGTCCAGATTTCAAAGTAGAATTTCTTGACTAAAGTAAATATTGACTGAAACGGCAGAAGTGTGATTTAATTAAATTATTAAAATCTATTTAATAAGTCTTTTAAAAATAGAAACTAAAATAGTATTTCTCTAGTACATTGGAACAAATGTTTGATATCATAATTCATGTACAATGTCTTTTTCAATATATTGCATGCAATATATTATTTCAAGTCCTGATTTTGTATGATTTTATTAATTTTTGAGACAGTAGTGATTTTTTTTTTTAGCCAATCGATAGTTTAGTCTAATAAGTGTTGATAGTATTCTGTATAGAAACTTTCAGTAGTACAGAGAAAATTAAAATTCCAATATGTTGTTTTCCTAAAATTTTTGTAGGCAAAGAAGATTGGAAAAAAGAAATTGTAAATGGTTCTCGAAGCTTCATTGTGTTAAAGGGTTTAACACCAGGAACAGCATATAAAGTCTGGGTTGGTGCTGAGGGCCTGTCTGGTTTTAGGAGTTCAGAGGATGTGTTTGAGACAGGTCCAGGTGAGGCACACCGTACCAGTTCTGTATTGTAGTCAGAATTGTGTAGACCAAGTGCTGAAACGCTGAACTGCTTCTAGCTAAGAGATGTTGTAGCTAGCATCTTTGCATGTTCTGTTGTGTAGAGCAATGTTGAATTATTCTGTAAACGTCTAAGTAGTGCCAGCACACTTATTATGTAGATTATGAATGTTTTCATCCTTTCAATTCACTTCTTCTGTCTGTTGTCTATATCAGGGGCAAGATACTCACTGCTCACACTTCGTCTGTGCTGTGCACTGAAGATGATCTATTTCATCTATTTGTAATTAATATAATTAGATGGCGGTATTTAAGTAACATGTACTTTAATAGAGCCAAGTATATATTTTTAAAGCTAACAGTCTGTGTATGGTCAGTTTTAATTCCAAAAATCTGAGCTAAAATGCTTACATAATCAGAAGGGCAGATTCAGTTTGATGTCTCATGTAATCTATTTGTAGCAGTGTTATGACATTCCTACCCGTAAATGTTACTTTTCCTGTTACATACTGGTTTTATATAGATTTTGATGTCACACCTATATCCAGTGGATCAGTAAGGCTGTTGAAGTTCTTTATGTACATATTTCAGTCGTATTTCTTCATAAGCAAATCAGTAATGCCTCTTCATTTAACTCAGAGAAGGGGCTTTATTGGAACCTTTTTGATGCGACGCTGAATGTGTCGTTGCCATCACAGCGTGTTCCTGGTCAGCTGTTATTTGTTGTGTATTTGCTAGCCACTTCTGCTCATTCCAAGCGTTTTGGCCAGTGCATAGTTATTTAGCAGTAGCCTCACCAACTTCAGAATGCTATGATTTAAGAAAGTAGTTTAAATATGAAAATAAGCTTGAACAATATCTAATAATTATCAGACAACAGAGTGAATAATGAATATGCCAGTTTCAAAGCAAGCATCTTCTAAAATCATAGTTTCTTGCTTTGTTTTGTTCCGTTTCTGCTCACAGTTTAACATGTTGCAGGAAACCTTTGAAAACAGGGTGCTGAATAACAGTGCCAAGTAAATATGTATGGGCTAAACACAGAGGTTATTTAAGCCAGAGACAGGTAGTGGGGTAAAAGCAGATATGTAAAATTTATGCAAATAAGCATCCAAAGCCTAAAGCAGCAGTAAAGCAAGGATCAAGACTACAGAAGTATTTAAAACAAGATGAATGGAAACCCTCCCAAAAGCATCTTTCTGCACAAAAATACTGAGCCAGTAGATAAGTATCCTGTACATACTCAGTCACCTTGGCTCATGTCACTGAGTAGTTAAGGAAGAATGGAATGTAAAGGTACTCTTTTTCCGCTTCTTGATAATGGAAAGGTTCAGTGTCCAGCATAAAATTATGTACATGGCGTATTTCTTACAGAAGAAATGTTGTGTTACTGTCTTCAGCCTAGATCAGAGCTTCTAAACACTGCAAATAATGGAGTGGATAAAAAGGAAAATATTGGAATATGGAAAGTGTGCCTGATTAGGAACGAGGCTGCAGTAATTCACAGATGAGGCTTTTGCCACATGTTTTCTTTGACACACATTCCCATCGAGCATCCTCATGGTGCGCATGTTTAGCTCTGAGCACAGCGGTGCAGCGCATTGCACTGACTCCTGTGTCAGCAGCTCACCAGGAGTAAATGTCTTTCTGCCTGAAGCAGATAATTTACTTAGCTTAAGCAGGGAATGTTGTGCCATTTTTAAAGTTGCACTGAGATCTAGAAACCCTTTCCTTACTGGATATGCAGTAAGTTTAAAGAATACAGGAAGCTGCATAAGTAAGTTTTCGTCTTTACTCTCCCATCTATCTTGCATATTTTTACGCATGAGTTGTTTTGCTTGATGCTGTTTCCTACTACATTTGAATGTTACATGTGCTCCTGCATCTTGTCACAGTATGTATTAAACAACCTTTAATGCCTTATTATAAATGCATATGTGTAAAACTCAAAGAAATTTTAACCTAATGTGGAAACAAAAGATGATTTTAATTTGATTTATAATTCAGGAGGAAGTGTGCCTTTGTGGTTTTGTTTTCTAAGACCACAACATAAATATTTGTTTTTACATATATAGGGTATATAAAACACAAATATAATATATATATGAAAGTTAGATATATCTATATGATGTGCAGACATTTTTTTATGCAAAAATAGTTTAAATTGGTGTACGTCTAAGAAACAGTTTCTAAAATATCATAAAGCAGATCTTCAGCAGTGTCTGGGCAATCTGATCGTAACTCCACAATAACTAGATGCATTTATTCATTGATCTATTTAAATGAAAATCCAGTCATAACTTTTCCAGTAAGACAATAAAGAGGCAGCAAAATAAACAGGTAATTTTAGCCATGTACTTCTAAAGTGGAATAATGTTGGTCTTCCATATGGAATATGGAGGGTAGGTACTGTGTCCAGACATCAGAGGTACTTTTGACCATTGAGAGCTGATGCTTTCAAGCTGCCTCAAATTTTGTCTTAACTGGTAAATAACATTGAGACGTGGGCTTGAAATCTGGCCTATAACTGAATTTTGTTCTATTTTATGGTTAGTGTGCCTGCCAGCCCAGTGCAGTCTCTTGTCAGCTAGCTCTCTGCCCAGCAAGGCTCAGGTGTTGTTCCAAGCATAGCACCAGCCCGGGACAGTTGCCATCCAGCATGATTTGTAAAGGGAAGAGTTTATGCTGTATCACCGAGAACTGTGACTAGAAAAGTCAGCGCTCCACGGAAAACATCCCTCTGATGTGTTCTTATGAGCCTTCCCCTTAGACGTATCTTCTCTAAGGAGAGGTGGAAATCTTTATGGAGCTCTGGGACTTTCACGTTTCTGTGTGTAAAGCTACAAATGCGTTGTGCCCTCCACTTCGGTGGAAGCATATCTACAGTTAGACTTGCTACCTCTCCCCTAGCAGATACGAGTGAAACACGTTGCACCGTGAGAGCCGATGTGCTCGCAGAATCCAAGCAAAGCACAGAATCATAGAATGGTGTAAGTTGGAAAACACCTTTCAGATGATCAAGTCCAACCATTAAAGAGACTGACAGAAGGTCTCAAGGATAACCTGGTCCTAGTGTGAAGTGTTTACTAAGCTGAGATTTGCAATACTATTGGTCCTTACTAAAATCCTAGGTAAATTACTGGCTGTCAATAATCCAATACCCCATCTCATGAAGCCAGAAAAAATGACAGACGCTGAACCAAAATGCCATACGAGTTATGCATAGGAAGGGTGTTGCATTCCTTATTCATGTGGGAATGGTGATTTTTGTCTCTATTTCCTAAATAGAGAAAAGGCTATTGAGCAACTTGTCAAGACTCTTGGGGTTTGGGACTGGAGAAAGTAAAGACTGAACAAGATAGGTTTAGATGGATGTCGATCTCCCTCCACTTCATGTATTCTTCCGTCTGTAGCATGCATCCCTAACTCCTCTCACCCTTCCCACTTTCTCTCAACAGCAAATTCTAAGGCCAGTTGCCTGTAGTGTGTTTCCAAACAGGGGAAGTAGAATATAAACTTCATCAGGAAAATACTCCTACTGTGTTGGAGGCCAGTAGGAGGCATCCAGTCCCCAGACCACACAGATAATTCCTGTCCTTAGTAGTGACTGTAATTTTTCCTGTGCCATTTGCTTATCATTTACATTATCTTCCAGCTAGAGTCAGCATTTGGAGAGAAACGGTGCCAAGGAAAGGCTTCCCAATTGCATTGTGTTAAGTCCTCGCTAATGCTAAATCATGGCAATCATGACAAATTGTAGGCTGAGGTACAGGTTTGAGGAGAGGAAGAAAACATGATGCTTAATAAGGCTTTAAAGGATGCTTTATTGTTGATTTTTAGTTGAAATTGAATGTTAGAGTCTTCAATGACCCATCTGTTTCCCCATTTCAGACTAATGGGAGTGCATTAGCTAATGAGTTTTGGCTTGTTATCCATTTTGAGAATGCAATCAACATGTTCGTGTGAAGTATAATTTGCAATTTCATTTCAATAGTTTAATTAACGTAAAATGGCTGAGAACAGTTTTGAGGTGTGTGAAAAGCAATGTTGTATGTGCACAGGTTTTGCAAAGTCGTTGCTAAGCTTAAATTTTGACAGAATTCTTATATACTCACAAGTAGGTTCTAGGCACAAGTACTTGGAAACATTTTAAATATTGAAGATACTCACGAAATATGGTATCGCTGTTTTTCTCAATACTAATTTTCACAACGAATGTTATTCCTTAATGAACAGTGTATACTGGCTGTTATTTATTTGAATTCACATGGCATTTAAACACAGCAAACATTTATTTTTGTCTTCTTTCATTCTCTAGCCATGGCAAGTCGACAGGTGGACATCGCTACGCAAGGATGGTTCATTGGTCTTATGTGTGCTGTTGCTCTTCTGATCTTGATTTTACTGATCGTCTGCTTCATAAGGAGGAACAAGGGTGGCAAATACCCAGGTATGATATATCGCAGTGTGAGTAAAAACAATCTACTGGTGATCCATTTAGACATATCTCAGGTTTACTGGAGATACTACATTTGGTGCTGGTTTACATTTATGTTGTGCCTACGGTAAATCAGTCTGACCATTTGGTAGGCTTGTCAGGAGCAATCTGCCTGTTGGTAGAAAAACTCAGTCCATTTCAGCGTAAGAAAAGTAACTCCTCCCTTTCTGCAGGGTCATATTACTACATGACCACTCTGGAGAGGTTTGAGATACTTGGTCCTCCCACCTCACTTTCTTAGGCCTAATCCAGATGGGTTTTACCCACCAAAATGAGCCGAGTTAAAATTCAATTGGTCAGAGAGCGTGGAAACATATACCAGGTCATAGCTGCCATGTTACTGTAATGTACTGGGAACGCATTTCACTGGACAAATCCCTTCATCCATGATTTTGTTTCAAGCATATACCATGCTTCTCACAATCTGTGTCGTCTTCAGCTTCAGCATTTTTGCAGCCAAATTTGAAGTTACCACCCTTCAGTTAGCCTCTTTTTTCTTTGTAAGAATTCTTCTTTTTAGGGTGGTTTTGGTTTTTTTTAGGATTATGCCTAGGAATGGCCAAGTGTATTTTATAATCTGTAATTAAAGTTGGAACGATGCGACGTACATCTGTCAAAACTGTGATTCCTCTGGATGTACATATTATAAAAGGCTTGTGTGTGTGTGTGTATGTATGTGTGCGTATGTGTGTCTAAAATGCATCTTTCCCCAGTCTTATACTGCTGTTTACGGGGTTGGCCCATAGACTAAAACTCTCTTGAAAAGGGCAGTGACAGCCAGTTTGCACAGAATAGCAGTACTGCTGGATAGGATCTTGGAGCAGCTGTGAGCGATGAGTGGAAATGAATGGACTTTAACTGGGCATTCAAGGATAATTTCATTTTTCTTTTTCCTCTCCTACAATACAAAATACAGTTACTATATTTCAAGTAAAATCTTGATTTCAGGGAAACATTATGTTCTGTATTACCAAGACCAAAAGTTTGGAAATTACATAAATATCCAGACTCTGGAATGCTTATTTAAAGTCAGTGCAATCTTCTTGAATTTCATATTATTTTTGACATGAAGATGATGGCTGCAGTTAGAAAAGCAGACAAGAAAATAAATCCACGCTCTCTTTCAATTTCTCCTGCTTGTTTTTATCACTGCGCTTCTAAAAACCAGTGTCAGTGAATACTTAAAACTTTTCCTCTTCATGGGCAAATCTTTTACAGCTGAATTTAGCATAGTAGGTTATTTTGATAAGAAGATATAATCACCTTATTAAGTACAAGAATCCTACCTTGATCAATCTAGCTGCTTAATTATTTTGTGGAAGGAGCAAAGATGTGTAATGGCAGCAAAAATTTAAGAGAAGCTTCTGTCCCAACCGCCTGGAGAAAAGGCAGGTGATAAAGGAACAGCGTTATATATGAGTTGAATGAGAGGCTGAAAACATCATCTTAGGCTTTTTTCTAATATTCTGGGTTTTTAAAGAGAAAATGATATCACAGAGGATGTAGGAGAAGTGACTTTTAGGGGAGAGAATTGAGAAAAGAGAAGGAAAATTAGGAGGCTGAAGCGAGTGAAGTGATGAAACTGAATAGACTAGGGAGGACTTGGAGTGGGGAGAGTAAACCACAGTTTGCATAAAAGCCTAGAGAGGAGTTGGATACTAAGGTTGTCATTCCTTTGTGGAGATCCCTGCCATGCCCTTCTTTTTTCTGCCTCTGCAGAATTACTAGATGCAAGGTACTAATTTTTATGCACATATGCATATGTACACACGTACATGAAAATGCTGTCGATGGCATAGATGTGGCTGACATTGACTGTCCGTAAGATGTCCAGATTCAGCATGTGCTCTTGTTTATGGCAGTGACTAGTGCTATTTGTATGTCTTGAGTCATTGCAAATGAGCTGTTCCACAGATAGTGACAAATGGAAAGCAAAAAGTCAGCATTAACTCTTTTTTCCATCGTAATTTTAGCATGTCATCATGAGATTGCCTGTGGTTTGAAAAAAGTAATAAATTATTTCAGTATTAAATTAGAGCAGCCAGATACATTTCAAGGTGTTATGCATGATGGTAATTAATATACTTAGAAAATACTGCCAGGAATGATTCATATCATCTTAAATAACAGCATATAAACTAATGATGCACAGATTAAGTGTGGAAATTACCGGAGTAAAAGATAAGAGATTGTTTATTGGATTATATAATTGTATCTGCTTAAAAAAGGGAAAGATCTGAGTAGTAGCCAGAAAGAGGGAAATGAAAGGCAAAGAGAAGAACCATAAAGGTAATTCTAGCAGTCAGTGTATTATTTTACTCTGTCAACAATCTTAACTTAAAGGAGTATGTGTCTTCCATAATTGTTTGTCTCCTTAGGTGCTAGTGGGTTTCTGGGTCAAAGGACACAGGGCTACATAGCTTTTTTTTATGGAGACAGGTCACGTATGTGGATTTATTACTACCACTGAATGATGACTATGCCTGTAACAAGGACGTGCAAGAGATACAATTGTGTTAAACCACCTACACTGGGACCTAAGTTTTACTTTTCTTTTGATGATGTTATAGAAAAAAATAAATTATCAGACCACACCTGGTATTTTAATAATTCTTGCTACCTAAAGTTCCCTGGAGCCTTAGGGCATGAAGTGAAAGCAGAAAGTGAACAAACTGACAGTCAACACAAGTGAATCAGTTTTATCAATGAGAATACAGAGTATGGATAAGTAAAACTCAATTACTCAGATTTCAATAAACAATAGCTCTATTAATAACATAAGGAAAGAAAATGTTAGTAGGTTTTTAACCAAACTTTGGTAATAGAAATGAAAGAAAGAAAAGGTTTTACTTGTGCAGAATGGCATACACTGTTTTGTACTTGAATCAAAATAAAATTGTATAAATAATTAACCGATCTTTTCCTTCAAAAGAAAAAATGTCGCAGCCTAAGGCTCCAGTTCTAAAAATTATTTTTATCCAAACCATGTTCCTGCCAAATGTGATAAGATTGAGAAAATAAGGTCTTAAGGTTTTTTTGTATTGCAGTTTAATGATAAAAATTACAATTTTAAATATTTCAGTGAAGGAAAAGGAGGATGCACATGCTGATCCAGAAATACAACCTATGAAGGAGGATGATGGAACATTTGGTGAATACAGGTGAGCAGCTGATGTGCTTTGTCAGGGTCACTGTTCATACCACACATGGACTCTATACAGGATCGCACCTATTAATTAAAAACTAACTGGTTTTCCGTGTTGACAAAGATTCCGTATCCAGTGACGTATAGAACTATACACAGCATTTCAACCACGCCATTAGAAAAAGAATTAAACATCCAAGTTTAGAATAAGCCGTTCACTAGTGCAAGGTGAAATTCAGATTCAGACGTGATTGTCTCAAAGTGAGGAATCTTTATTTACAAACCCATCTTCCAGGTTATTAAAATTCCAGATGCAGTCCTTTCGGGTGGGGCACATTTAGTGTTACTGGTTTTGCAAATACATTTTTAATTGAGTCCTAATAATGACAATCTTCTGTTACATTGACTGGAAAACAAATGCCTTTGAAATGTCTGCCTGCGCTAACACCTAATCCCGTGACAAGGAAGTGGTGTTACACACAGCGGGGAAGGAATGCCCTACAAGAAAAACCAAATCTCCCTTTCCTGTATTTCAGTACACGACACATAGCAAGCAGCTTCAAAGCAAAGCGTGCAACACAGCTCTTATTCCTGACTCTCCCTTTATTGTACATGTAGTCTAGCTGGATCTCCTGGCGTCACACAGAGTATGCCTTGGAATGTCTGCTCATCTAACAATTACAACTTACTAAATAAGCAGCATTTTATGTGTTAGTTTTTTTGATTAGTATAGGAAACGATGTTGTTATTTTCTAAATATGCCAAGAGCATTATCCTTTACATGGGCGTTATGGTAGATTTTACAGTGCATTTGTGTGTCAAAAGCACTGTAAGAGCCCCTTATTATTTTGCAGATGTGACATTTACAAACGTACATAGAAAAATCAGGTTTTTTTCAAGAAGAATCTGCTCTGTTGCCATAGCTTCTTCATGTAGGGAAGTTTTCATCTTGATCTGACTGGAACAGATTTACAGTTCTGAATGGCAAAGAGCAGTTTCTGTTTAGTCTTCCTTGATTTTAGAAAAAACACAATAGTCTGTTCCTAGAATAACGAGTTCAGAGTAGTATTTTATTACAACATTAAGTGCATATGGATTAATTAAAGTCAGCTGATAAAAAGGGAAGTATGAAGCAATGTTTGGAAGCAGACGTACAGATAAGTACTGTATACATTTTCCTAGGCAGTCCAGTTTGCATTCTCTTTTATCACTCCCCTGTTTTACGGTAACTGGAACTTTGAGCAGCAGAAACTGAACTTCGTACAGAACTGTACAAATGATGTGACCTCAATACCTGTTTTCTCAGGCCCAGGATAAGACTATGCAAGTCTGGTTTTATGTGTGACCTGTAGCAAGATTTGAGTTTGTCTCCATATTTAAGTGGCTTCAGTTTATCTGTAGAATCAACCAGTGCTTTATTAAATTATTTTATAATGCATTTACGCACCTCATGTCTAGTGAATATGAACAGATGCATGCCAAGCTATCATCCTATTTACCGTGCAAAAACTCCTTTCTAAAATGTATTTCTGTGTAATTAGTCTATATTGGGCTTTCCTCTTTTTTCCTTAGAGACAGGGCAGCAGCAGCAACCAGTCAGATTACAGAAGATGTCTTGGCACCCTCTCTGCAGCCCAGCATCACTGCAGTCCCTCAGTTCCCAGTGTGTCAGCCTCACGTGGCACTGATCATGACGCAGTGCTTCTTTGAGGAAAAAGGGTATAGGGTTTCCCTTGAAAAAAAAAGTACTTTTTGAAAGATCTAGGAATTCGAGTATTTTGAACTTTTTTCATCACTTCAGGTCCATGTCTGCTTGGACAGGAAAGGAACTGGACAAGGAAAAGAAAAGCAAAGGTAGCTGTGCCAATTCTCCTGAAGCAGACCCTGTCTTTACCAAAGCAAAGTGTGTGAGATCTGACAGATCCAACTTCTTCAGAAGGTCAGGGGATCAATGCTCCAGCACCAGATCAGAGACCTCCTACACCAGGAGGAGGGCTAGGCAGTCTTCAGAGTTTACGAGGGTTAGTTCTGTCTCTGCTCCCCTCTGCCAAGAGGAAAAGAGGTCAGACGAATGGAAGTACAGGCATGGCTCTAGACACCATGCTTCTGAGCAACAGATAATGGGGTTGGAGGAGGGCTCAGATTCTCAGGCAGGACAGCCATCCCCTTTCCAGCAACCCCTCAGCGGCACCTCAATTCATGGCTCACTGGCAAGGCAGCATTCTTCTCTCCAGCCCTGGTTCAGCCAGACCCCAGACAACAGCTCAGATTCAGAAGACACTCAGAGCTCCTACCACAGGAAGGTAAGACCTACTACTACTACTCACTTCTCTGAATCTGAAAAGAACTCATTAATGAAATCTGTAATTCTGCCTGAGCTAGCTACTGTCTTAAAGGATGCTTTCACAGCAGCCAGAGAAAGTGTAACTTCTGTGGCACAGGCTAGGTCCCATTCGGTAAAGCATCCCAGGGTACCAATTACAGAAGTTCCAGTGGTTCCTCTAGAAGCAACTGGGAGCGGTTCCCAAACTTTTGAGTCTGACCATATGAACAGTTCAAAAGATGAAATAACTCCTGGGAAGGAGAAATCTGAGGCTGACAAGGCCTTGGAGGTTGAGTCATCCCCTGAAGATGAGGAGGTGTCATCTGAGTCTCCTACAGAAGACCAAGAAGTACTAGATCCTCTGCGTAAGTTTGACACGGAGAATCAGAATTATCTGTTCAAGCACATAAAGAGGGTATTAATGCTAAAATCTTCCAAATCTGAATGTGCTTCAGAAGAACTGCCTATCCCCTCTGAAGAAGGCAAGGTAGATAATGCACTTCCTATCCATTCAGCTGTGGAAGATTTTGTCCGTAGGATATGGGGTAATCCTGAGGCAAAGCATGAAGCCCCGCCAGTCCTACGTAAGCTCTATCCTCTTCCAGTGGATAAAGCTGCTTTGTGGGGGACCTTGCCTCAGGTAGACAGGGAACTGGTTGCTGGTGAATCTGTACTATCAGTGCCTGCTAATATGGATGCTCTCCCTGAAGATCCTACCGACAGAAAGGTTGAGGAAGCAATTAAAAGATCTTTCAATCTAGTTGCAGCCCAGCTTGGAGTATCTATCTACTGCAGTTACGCTGCTAGAGCGTTACTAATATGGTTGGAGGAAGAACGAGCCAGATTCAAAAAGAAATGGGTCCCATCTGGCGCCATGCAGAGGAAACGCAGGCTGTGTAAAATTGCAGCTAGTTTTATCCATGATGCAGCTGAGGATTCTTTGAGACTCACCGTTAAAAATATGGCTTGCCTCACTGTAGCCTGGAGAGCTATATGGCTCCGTCCTTGGACCTCATCGCTAGACCTGACACGTGAACTGCTGTCTTTGCCGTACACCGGCAGCAAGCTCTTCGGTGAATCCTTGGTCCGGATCATGGAGGATTTCTCAGAACACAAGTGCTCCTTACGTCAGCTGCGAAAAAAGAGCTCTGTTGGAAACTCTTCGTGTTCTCCTCACCAGTGTCTGAGCTCCTTTCGTTCTTCTCCCAAGTACAAAGGAGGGAAGGGAAAGTATAAGCTCTCGCAATCTTTTCATGCCAAGTACGGAAGGACATCTCACCTTCAGGGAGACACCAGACCGTCAGGAGGGACTTTCTAAGATCACAGGCTTGTTCCCTCCTTTCTCAGGAACGGGGAAGAGTGAAAGACTTGGAAATTGATACTGAATAGACTTCAGTATTTATGGACAAGCAAGCCCAATGCTTAGAAAATAATTTGTTTCAAAATAAGATTTAAATTATTAAATTACTTAAATCTTAATGACTAATTAAGGTCTTTGGATAAGTCGTAGCTCTCAGTTTTAGGGGAGGTTTTTCTCGCATTCACTTTCTAGGCTTCCCAGTATGGCTTGGACTTGTTTGAAGTTTTGCACTCTTCAGCTTCATCTAAGAGCACGCTTTCTGACGAACCTGCCAACGTCGGATTTTCCTGCCATATCGATCTAATGAAGGAAAGAATGCTTTAGGAAAGGCAGGTGTTTCAGGAACCATGGAGCGAAGGGGTACATTGTGTTCCTGTGGCTGGAGGCACACCTGCACCTTTACATAACAAGGGAAAAGTGTGCCTGTGTCACAAACTCATTACACTACAGTCCCAGTGGTTTCCTGAGTTGTAGAAGACATAGTAAATTGTGGACAGTCAATCTTTACATTAAGAAACTGCAAGAAGTACAAGAAGTACCACAAATGGAAGTTTATTTAAATCAAAAGTAAAGACTATCTAGAGCTCCTGTTCAGGTCAGTGTAAGTCCAAAAATTAGCCTAAATTACCAACCTGGTTGGTCTGCAAAGTGAGAAATTAGGAAGCTGTGGCATCTACAGACGTGTGGATTCATGGGTAGGGAGACTGTAATCACACATTTCTTAGCTGACTTCACAGGAAGTATGACAGTAGCGTCTCATTGCAGCCTGCAAAACGTTCTTGGGAAGATCTAACGGGGCAGGGCAACTACAGTAGTAGGACAGCTAGTGTGGGGTAACTAGGATGTTTGCACATTTTGTTGAATTATTTTGCTTCTTCAGCATTTCGACACAAAGTATTTTTCCTAGAAATACTCAGATATGCTGTGAGACACTATGGAAATAGTTGGTGGAGAGTTTTGAGCTTACTAAATAATATATTACTCTTCCTTCTTGTTCTGGTTTGATTAGCAATGAGAATATAGTTTGTAACTACAGAAGTGGTTTTTTTCTCGTGTAGTTACTCAAGTTTCACTGCAGCTTAGCTGTGCTTTCAGGGGGAACCTAGCAATGATTTGTGCCTCAGCACCGTAATTGTAAGCTTGGTCTCTTCCTGACAAGGGATGATGTCAATGGACCGTCTGAAGAATTCTTGTCTGTGAATAGTCCTGTTGGATTTGGCAGTGCTCTTACTGTGTCCTCATTTGCACACACGTGCTTTCTTTGACTGATCTTATTTAAACTCTGACATCTGTTTCACTACTTTTAAAATCAGTGTTTTGATTTCCTTTTGTATAATTTTCCACCAGAAATAGCAAAGGTGGAAAGTTGATTGAATTTCTCCCAAGTAGATTTTTTAAATTTTCACAAGCAGTGAGTCCATTTCTTTGAATAACAACAGTTTTTTGGTCCCATTGCCATTTCCAGAGCTTAATCTCCAAGTTTTTCCAGCTTCTTGGAATTGAAGATTGAGCATTACAGAAGTGCTAAACTAATCAGAATGCTAATATAGATGTTCTTGTGCCTTAGCTAGATTAGAAATAGTAAAATGTTTTGAAGTCTGGATTGATGCAGGTGCATAACTGTATAGGGAAAGCATTTTTCATCTGCAGAGTCCTATCGGTGTAGGAGCGTGAGCAGAAATCTGTTGGGTATTGGGGCAGAGGTTGTCCTGGAGCACGCAGGGAAGCCACAGTGTAAGGCACTGCCGTGGCGTTACGTGACTGCTTATACTTAAGCATTTCTGGGCTGTTGACCTGAGGGCACACAAAAAGGAATTTACTGCCAACAGTTTTCATCTTCTGTGTCCTCTTTCTGCGCCCAATAGCCCAGAACGCTTTACCCATTTCGTTTGTTATTATGTTGCCTTTCATCTGACAGTTGTGTTTTAAGGAAAAGTAGTATATTGCTAACCATATATTGAGTCTTTTTGCATGTCCATGAATGTGGCAAAGTTTAGTGGGAACTAGTTGCCTGCTGGACTGCAGAGGCATCGTAAAACTGTCTTCCCCATACTGACTGGTTGCTGCATGTACCCATATCTAAGGAAGAAAAATTGAAAAGTTGAAAGAAGAAAGGAGATTTCAAGGTACATATTTCTTTCAATAACTGATAAGCTTGTGAAATGGAAGTACTTTTTTAAAAAAAAAGTTTGTAGTTTGCACTTACACATGTTAACACATGTTACTGTAACCTCCGAATGTCTTCATATTTCTTAGTCATTGGCTGCACGTTTGCTGTGTTTCATTAAACTAAGAAGAAAAAGAAACGTATTCATATATTAGCAATTTGTCATGAAAAATATTTAAATCATGCTTTTTTGAGTATGCTTTAATATTAAACACTCTTCTTACTAAACAGGCAAGAAATGTGTGTGGTCCATATCGGTGCTTACCAAAATGACTGGTCCATACCAGTCTTCACTGAGCAACTGCCATCCCTGAAGAACTAGTAGTACTAGCAGACAACAAATAGTAACAGGATCCCTAGACTTAACTTTCATGGCTGTCTGATCTAAATATGAAATTCATACCCATTCTCACTTCCTGCTTTGTTCCCTCCCAGTACTTACTCTCTTACTACTAACTCTATGCACCACGTAAATAACACATTTCAAAAACTTCTTCAGCTTTCCACTGCAATTCCAGTCAACCCAATTTGGACTCTGTTTTTCATTTCAATATATTGCAGTATGTTAGTATAAAAGACAGCAAGGAAAATCACAAACAAACTAAAATAAATTATGATTTATCCTGGTTGCATTTTGGTTTATGAACAGTTATAAGCAACATTAGGAAATCTTGCAGGTACTGTACTACAATTTATGGATTTAACATGTTTTTTCAATATAGTATTATATATCCTACAGCCTAAAGTGTTCCATAGCTCTTTGGACATCCATATTCATTATGCAGTTCAGCAGCTTTTGCAGTTTGCTTCTGGGTGGCAAACAGAAAATTCATTCATTTTCCCAGAGCACCAGTGTCTCTTCCCTGTTTTGCACCCCAGGGTTACAGAAGTGCTGTCCAAAACATTGATGTCTTCACTTTTTTTACTCTCTCTCCTACTTCTTATTTGTTATTTACTGCTCAATTTCTTTCCCTTCTACACAAAACATGGTATTATTCTAAATCAAGAGTCATAGTCCAGTTTGATAAGTATAAATGGTACCATGGCACATATTTCCTTTTCCTGAAGGAGTGGAAAGCAACCTGGACAATCCCACGTCCCTTTCCATTCCCAGAGTCTTGTCAGAACTTTTCTGGACTTGTGTAGTGCAAAGGGAGGGAATCCACAGATTCAGACTTGATTTTTGCATCTGCTGTAATGGTGCTCTTAGGTACAACACCTCTGTGTGGGTACACTCCTGAGTAAATCTGCAGTTTGGTTTGTTTTTAATCATACAGACAGTAGAATCTGCATCCTTAGTAAAATATAGAAAAATTACAGGCACAATGCAGCCAACTGTTTAAGTATTTCATAATTGTTTGGCTTATAAATAAACTTTGTTTTCAAAAATGCAAACATGAAAACCCTAAGAGCAGAAGTTCCTGTACCCACCATCTAAGTTATAAAAGAAAATCAAGATTTATATTGAATTAAACATAGAAAAATGGATATTTTTAATACAGTGATGGTGTATTATTTAATTAGTGTGTATTCCAGCCTAGTGAATTACACTGGATAGTGTCACACTTTAGAATATTTGCAGAGTTTCTTGACCAGTTGGAATATGGTATGAATGTAATTTATTTTCATTCATGCAAGCAATTATGAAGCTACTAATTTAAAATAATAGCAGAGCATATGTGCAATGTTACTGACTAAATTCTATCACCCAGAAAGCATTAAACACTGCAGCTCGTTCTTCTTTGGGAGTAGGTCTCGGGTGCTACTTCAAAGTGAGGGCCTGTTCTTCAGTTGGTTGGTATGACCTGTTACAATGACTCTCGTGCCCCCTGATGAGGGCAACAGAGAAACTGCATTGCATGTGATTATTAAATACTCAGTTCTGTCTTCAACCTTTTAAGCAGAGGGTCCTTCCCAAATGCACTCTCTTCAGTAACATCTCTGTAATCTGCTTGTGTTTGCAGTGTTACAAACATTGGCACTTGCTGCTGGACACTTGACGTTTCGGAGTAGCATTCTTTTCAGTGTCTCTAGCCTATGTATTTGCACTATCAGTGAGCGCAGAAGATCAGCGATACGATATTTATCCTTATGCCATGTAGACACCAACAGCTAAACCCAGAGTCAAGACTAATAGAGTCAAGTTTAGAGTTTGTGCCTTTGTGTATTTTAAACGTGAAGGTTTTCTTATGTATTAGTAAGATAGATATTCCTACCACTTCTTTCTCAAGTATGCATGGAAGAGTAAAATCTCTGGTATGCTTTTTCTGTAAGTATATGCATATTAGAGGTGGACTCTTTTAGAATGTGGTAACTTAGTCTTCCAAAAAAGGTGATCAGATGAGGAGAAGCAGCTTGATGGAAAATCACTGTAATGGTTTTCTAGCAAGAGTGAAATGTTTCTCCACAGGGCATTTTTTGCTAACAAATTAATCTGTGTATGTGATACATATATATATATATATATGGCTTCTCTGGGGGGTCAAAGATAGGCATTAGAAAAAAAATAGGAAATAGAATTACTGGAATAACGAAGGTTTTTGTTGGTAAGAATTGCACAGTTAAAATAAGTTGTTGAATAAATACTCAGCCTAATATTGTGGATATTGTAAATATATTTTTATTGCCTCGATATTCTACACATTTCTTTATATTTTTCATAAGCTGGGAATATTTAAATTTAAAAAAAAAAAAAATCACTTACTCTTTTGTGCCTTATGTGCAAATAAAGTCACAGTTTAAGACAAGGTAAATAATTGCACCCAAAAGTGCAGCTGGCAATAGTGGTTTTCAATTGGAAATGCTTTAAAGCTGCTGCAAAAATCATCATCTGAAAAACTGAAGTGCAGTGTAAAGAATTCTGAAAAGAGCCCAACGACATCTATTTCATGAAACACAAGCTTACCCCAGCTGCACACTTTTCTGGGGCTGCTGATGGTGCTGCAGCTTTCCCGCTGACAAAGGGAAGACTGCAGTACTTTGCTATGGGGATCTCTCCTCCCTGCCCTTCTTCCCTTTCCTTTTTCTGTCGTCCTCGAAATCACCATCATCCTTGTCAGAGCACGTTGTCAGTTAGGGATTCGGACAGGGCGGTCAATCTGATAAGTAATGAAGAAAACTAAGCATGCTCTTAACTGCTTAAGTGTAACTACTGTCAGCTAAATTGTTGCTTTGCCTGTATACAGTAAATGTGTTTAGCAATTTGAAGAGCAAGTTATTATTGATAACATACTGATCACTATCAGGATATGGACTTTGCTTTTCTTCTTAGGCTATTTTCATTTGTTTCTTCTGCACCCTTTTAATGGAATATGTAGGTCTCTTGAAAGGTAAGGTTGAAAACTGCAAGTCTGGCCTGCATTATGTAACAAATTATTTGAAATGCAGCACTTTTATTTTCTTTATACTAGTAAAGAAAATCAGTATATTTCATTTAACCAAAGTCATTCTTCATTCATATTCAAGGGGTCAAAGAAATTAAGAAGTTTAACAGACTAACTTCACGGCACATCATAAGCTTGTTACTTTGGAGAACAAAAAAATGATTTTTTTTTATAACTTTACAACCCACTTTTTAATGCTTGCAGTTGCATCTAAATTGCTTCCAAGCCGAGGGCACAAGTGCTGCCATTGAAAAGTCATGCACGATGGGGAAAAACCCAACGGAAGCCCCCTCCCTCCACTGAAGACATTCTCTGTTTAAACCATTCCTGTCCCATGTATTCATGTCAGCTGCATCATATTGATCTGTCTCTACAATGTGATGTGGGTTTACTAAAGGATTACAGGGCTGCACACATGCTTTGTATAAACTCTGCATGCATGACTGATTTTTGTCTGAATATCTAATACATCAGTTAATTCCTTCTGTCTGTCTGTTTGTGTCTCCAGTGACGCAGAGGACCATAAACCTCTAAAAAAAGGAAGCCGGACACCTTCAGACAGAACTGTGAAAAAAGAAGACAGCGACGATAGTTTAGTTGACTATGGAGAAGGTGTAAACGGTCAGTTCAACGAGGATGGCTCCTTTATCGGACAGTATAGTGGTAAAAAGGAGAAAGAACCTGCTGAAGGAAATGAAAGCTCTGAGGCTCCTTCTCCTGTAAATGCCATGAATTCGTTTGTGTAACCACAGAACTCCATCCCCTTGTATCTTCAGTTCGTTCAAAGCACTTGCACACCCTCCTTCTCATACTATGAACATGCAGGTATCGGAGCTCCTCACCGCAAGGTGTTTATGATATGAGAATACGCAGGTCGATGCCGTTATGCAGCGTTAACGACACACTAAGTGTTATGTTAGTATGAATCAAAATACGAAATTCAAATTTTGTTCAAAACTTGCGTCTTTTTACTTTTTTTAGAAGTAACCGACACAAACAATAACGTCGACCTAACAATTCTGTTTCCTGTTGAAAATACGGTGTAATGCATGGACAAAAAAATGCTACACAATTCACTGATAATCTTGTGTACACTATCAGATCATGGTTTGACAGTTTGTTATGCAGTCCTCAGCTGAATCCCTGGATATGAATTCCGTTTTCATTGTCGGAGTGTTATAGTAGTATTTTATAGAACTTCAATGTCTTTGTGGACATTGTTGTGAAATTGGTGACTTAATGTCTAGCTATCATATGTCTTTTTGCAAGACAGTTAGGAACGGTATGTACAGTATATAATTGCTAAATGATTTAAATATGACACTTGCATTTGCTGATGCTTAATGAGATCCTATTATCTGCTCTTTGCTCCTATTACTTTATAGCCTTTCTAATCTACCAAGTATTACAGCAGTACAGTGTTCTACTTTTACATCAAAACACCTTGGATTGATTTTAGGGCATGAAAGATACGCATTGCAATGCATTTTGGAATTTGTACAGTCACTGAAAGAAAAAAAAAAACTCTAAAATGAGAAGAAAATATTCCAGAAAACACAGGGCAAATTACATTCAGTGCCTTTATACAATATGCATTCCATAATGCGCTGTACTACTAAATCAGTTGGTGCAGTAAACTGTGATTAGCGGACTACTGTCATTGCCAAATAAAGTGAAAACGTGAAGAAAATCAAAGTGTTATGAAACTGTTGTGCTAAAAATGGAAGTCTTAAAATATGTTCAAGTACACAGAGTATGGTATTTTTAATTTCGTTAAAAAGAAAAGAAATGCTTTCTAGACAGTTACAGCACAACATGTTTTCATGGCCTTAAAAGATTTAAAAAAACCAACCAACCAACCAGCAAAAAAACCCCAACAGAATTAATTTACTAACACAGCAAGGTTATAAGCAAGCTCTTGTAAAATAAATTGTTAAAAAGCCAAACCAGCCGACTACACCAGCGAGAGTGCGTCTCCCTCCGCGTCCCGGCCTGATCAGTGTGGCAGCTTTGCAATTATCTCCGCCCTGAAGCGGTGTGGGGGTTACCGCTCGGAACCGCAGGATTCAATCTGACAAGTGCTAATACGGTTTAGTGGTAAAGGTTTACCATCATCGGTTGCAAAATTATTTTCTCGCATACTATATCAATCAAACGTTTACCTCCAAATATAAATTTTTATAACAACCTATGGTTGAAGGAATGCTCAGTTTCATTTGCCAATAAATTGGTTTTTCATAACTTGCATCAAGTTTAATTTTAAGTAAGCTTTTTATATGTAGATATTTTGTTGAATTTGTAAATACACTTAAAGCGTAGATGCTATATGCTTCTAGGTGTTACAGACGAATAAACCAAGAAAGCTTATGTTGTACTGTGTAAGAAGTACTCTAGCCAATGGTGTGCATGGTATTTTAAGGCATCTACTTAAATATATACTTTTTTTTTTTTGCCGTGAAAACGAAATAGTGAACTGTTCTGCTTATTTAGTGCAGATTCCTAACTGAACCATTCAGAGCTTCTGCCAGTGCATTACATTAGACCATAGTACACCTCGCAGCTTTCGTGTATATACTGTAGGCAAAGCACAGCGGGCGTAACCACAGCTGTAAGCTAGCTGTGAGAAGCTGCTTCCGCCCCTTTGAGCTTTCCCTTGATCCGTTTTCTTAATGGGAACCAAAATCAGAAACAAATTCTACCAACACTGATTACAAAGCACAAAGAGAACATTTCTTCATAAGATTTGCCAATGGTTTTGGTAAAAGAGAAATATAATTTTACTCTTATTTAATTGTAGATGCTGAATTATCTGTGCATGTGGGGGTAAACATGCAGGCTCACTTCTGTAATAGTGCAACAGATTTTGTATTAAAAATAAATGTGGTTTTAAAATTTCCCCGTTTGTTCTGTTTACACTAGCCCTAACAATCACATCTGATTCACCATGTAATTAAGAATCCAAAGTGGTAAAAGGCGTGAAACAACCCTGGCAGAAGTTGTTCCCGTGATGTTATAGGACTTTCTGTATTTCAGCCAAATTATTTATGGAAAGTTGCATATCTTTACGTGCTACTGTTTGAAAAAATGTGAATTTGTATTACCATCATCCATTGAAATTTCCTGCTATTTGCATTTTACTTCCATGAATGCTTTATTTAGTCCTATTTCTGAAAAGGAGAAAAAAAAAAAGAAGGAAACAGACATGTTCCATTGCTGCAAGAGTGTGTGAATTAAGAGAAAATAAGAATGTTTATTTGAAATTAAGGGCCCTTAGATAGGATCCCAATTCAGGATTTTGTGTCCTAAAGGAATTAACTGACATGCAAAATCCGGGATGCTTGTTTTAAGCAGTATGTGAAGTGAGGGAATGTTTAATAACATTTTTTACGGTACACAAAATCCATTGCAATGCTCTGTTCGTAGCTTGTCTATTCAGTCTGTGAATGGAAACAGACTGGGCAGGAGGGCCATGGATCCCAGGAGATACAGATGCTTCAGGAGATGCATCAGGCAGTTGATGTTTGGCCTTGATGCTTGATAGAGGGATTTTATCACTGAATCAGCAGCCATTCTGTCAGCCTTCTGAGCCACCCGTGTGTAACCGCAAACCCGTGGCTGAGCCAGCCTCTGTCATCCGCACGCCCTCCCGTACTGGGCTGCCTGTGTGCTGGACAGGCACCTCCTGATTCCTCCCGCAATGGGCGCTGACTGGGTGGTGTGAGGTACAGCTCTTTCGATTAGACAGTAATTCCTGAAAAGAGGGGTCTCGGTTCCCTAGGCTTTCTTGGGACAAAAGATTTCATAGGATACCCATTTCTGGAGACACACTTTTTTTGTGCATGTTCCCCAAAGTGTACTAATACATATAGTTGCTGCATTTTCCTTTTAGTGACACACCTGTGCTTTTGGTTTTATTCTCACTGAAGTGATTGTATAAATCTGGAGGGAATTAAAGTGGATATCCCAATGGTAGTTTTTCTTGTAATCTTCTATTCCCGCATTGTTCCTAGGAAAATACAGTTTCCTTGGGACTCCACATAGCAGAGGCCAAGTGGCAAAATCTTTGGGAACCAACTTCTCTTCGTGTACTGCCTGGACCATTTTTAGACAGAACCTATAGAAAAAGAAAATACAAAGAAATATGGTCTACAGTATGGAAGTGTCTTCTTCTCTGAAAGACGAATTAGAGAGAAAAGCAGGAAGAGGACAAGTTTTCAGTAATTTCTGGAAAGCAACTGTCCTTTGTTGTGTGTCTGTCCCCCTCCCTCTCACAGTCTGGCAGAAGCAGCAACTGGTATCATGGGAAGATGGAAATAACCGTTGTAGGAAGCTACCCCCGAAATGATGTCTCCAGGGTGGAAATAAATCCAATGGGCCACCATTTTTTGATCTCTGAAGTGATGTCTTGCTGCTCCTGGTACACATGAAGTGGAAACTTTAGCCCAAACTGTCAAGAGACATAGATGTCAACAGGACTTTGACAGACAGTAGCTGTGATTTGTTGTGACTGTAAGCAAGCAGAAAAATTGTGATCCTTGTGATCTCACGACTTTTAGCAACAAAAACTGATGCAAAATTTCTTACTATGTTCACGTGTAGGTGAGCTGATTCACCTACATCATCTGTAATAACTGAAAGATGGATCATTTGGGGCTGGAGACGTTTGCCCAGCTGTGAATTTGGCAGCACTGGCTTTGTCCCCTGGGGAAACCCCGCAGGACAGCACTGAAGCCAGCAGGCAAGTAACGGGTTTGCATATGTTACAAGCTGGAGAGTGAGGCAGGGTGGGAGACAGCTCCTGTCACCGGGACCCAGCCAGCCTTTTGTCCTGTTCTCTCTTACCCTGAAGTAAGAAGCTCAGAAGATAGTGTGGTTTCCCTGTCAGCTGCAAAAAAGCCCATGGCCTTATGTCAAAATCTCAGCCACCACTGTAAATTGGGTTTAATTCTGCATGGCTTCCTATTCCATTTTGGATATAAGTGAAGAGGAGGAAACGTGCCTGGTACCCAATCTCCCATGTACAAATACGCGTGCCCAGGGTTTCCAACCTGAGCTTGTGGACAGGAAAACTTCTTACAGTCTAATTGTCATGCCGAACTTGTTCAAAATTGCCAAGTCTCATGCTGAGAAATATTAAGGAGCAAACTGTATTTACCTCTGATCATAAATTATACTTGATACGTATCTTCCAGAGCCTGCTGTCCTATTTCCCAGTCCAAAGGCCTCCAATACTTTGATCTTGAAACCCAACATCTTACCTGACAGAGGACAGCAGCCGTCTCCATACATTGCTCAGCCGTCTGTTTGTGAAGAGCTACAGGGCTTCAGGTCTTCACAGGACTAAGGGGACAAACTAAGTTTTCAAAATGGCAGTATTCAGTATATATTCCATGTAAATGGTCTGCAGTATATGTGCTGTAGCGAGGGAGGCTTTACAGACGTGCTGGCACAAAAAGTTAACCTGTCCATCAAGGTAAGAAGAAGAGAAGCAGAAATGAAACTTGTCAGGATAGAGAAATGAAAGAACAACTGTGCAATATTTGAGGTTTCTTTTAAAGATTTGAGCAACAGCCAGCAAGATAGCTGGCCTGAAGGGAAAGGAGAAGAGCTGCCAAAGGCTACTTCTGCCCCTGTACTCTGCTCTGGTGAGCCCCCACCTGGAGTGCTGCGTCCAGCTGTGGAGCCCCCAACATCAGAAGGATATTGACCAGTTGGAGCAAGTCCAGGGGAGGCCACGAAGATGCTCAGAGGGCTGGAGCACCTCTGCTATGGGGACAGGCTGAGAGAATTGGGCTTGTTCAGCCTGGAGAAGAGAAGGCTCCAGGGAGACCTTATTGCAGCCTTCCAGTACCTGAAGGGGCTACAAGGAAGCTGGGGGGGACTTTTTACAAGGGCCTGTAGTGACAGGACAAGGGGTAGTGGCTTTAAGCTGAAAGAGGGTAGATTTATATTGGACATCAGGAAGACGTTCTTCCTGGAGAGGGTGGTGAAGCACTGGAACAGGTTGCCCAGAGAAGCTGTGGATGCCCCATCCCTGGAAGTGTTCGAGGCCAGGCTGGATGAGGCTTTGAGCAACCTGGTCTAGTGGAAGGTGTCCCTGCCCATGGCAGGGGGGTTGGACTAGATGATCTTCAAGGTCCCTTCCAGCCCAAACCATTCTGTGATTCTATGGTTCTACTTTACCCACATGGGAGAGGCAGCTCTTGCTGGTCTAGAGCAGCACAACCCACTATGTGTAGACCAGACTATCTGTTGTTGACAAACACCGCATAATAGATTAATAGTACTTTGCTCTCCTTCCAGGGAATTTTATGTCTTGGGTTTTTTCTCTAATTCTGCAGCTATTGTTTCAAGAGACTTACAACGGCTTACTGATTTTTGAGACTTCTGTCAAATTTAATTGAAAATTTTCAATAAGGTTGCAGGTTTCGAGTAGGGGAAGTACTTGGACAGAAAGATGAACAAAGGCATGAGGAAACTGCTTTAATTTCCTTATGTTTCGAAGTACCTCCTGGGAAGAAACTGCTTTCTGTAAGTACGAGGCAAGGCGGACTGAAGAGACCCTTTTCCTTTGCTTCCGAGTTGGACTAGTGCTGCTCTAATAATTTGAGGAAAGTGCGCATTTTCCAAGCTGTTGCGATATGGAAGACACAGGAGAGTCATACAAACTCTTTGGTGATCAAGAACCTACACATTGAGGACTCCAAACATGGAATTCAGTGTTTTTGAAGAGCTTCTTCAGGAAAAGAATTGAGGGAAGGGAGGGGATGGGGGGGTAAGGCAGCTAATGGAAACAGTTTCTGGCCGAGTCAGGGGACAGATGAATGGAAAAAAGGCTGACATGGACTGGAATAGTTTGATTTCCAGTAAGGAGAGGAGAAGTGTTCTTTGCTAGGCCATGTGATGGTCTCTAGACACAAACACCTTATGAGGAAGCACTACAGAACGGGTTACACGGCTGAGAAGTGAACACTATGGCTTCAGTTTTAGTGGTTCACAAGCCAGAGTTTTTAGGTGTAATTGCATAATTTGAACAATTAATGAGCCAATTAGCCAGCAAGAACTTTTTTTTAGCTGAGATTATTTTTTCTTCCTGGCTTTTTTCCAACTGATACTTGGTTCCAAATTTTGGCTTTAATAAGAAAACAGCCTCTGCAATTCTATTAAAATTAAGCAATGACCATAAACGTTATCAAAAGGGAAGCTGGTACATATTTTTCTAAACCAAACTGATTTGTTTTTTTTTTATTGTGAGAGGCAGCCCAGTCTCTAATCATAGTTTTCAAAAATAAACTGACCAGCAGGGGGAAGTCACAGTTGTTGGTTAGCAGATGCCTAGAGAAAACCCCTACCCAATGCAAGGCACCTAAATTCACACCACACGAGTGCATATATATAAAAGTGTATCTAAAATAGTAGCTAATAATAAGACACAAGTTCATAATTATTTTCTTGTTTTGCAAAAAGCAATAATGCTGCTTGTGTAAGCAGTAATACTAATGACCATATTCTAATTCGTCCATTTGTTATCATGATCATAAATTATAGGGACATTTTGGGCAGAATTGCTGCTTGAAAAGTAAATTGCTAAGAACTATGGGACAGGGATGCTTGGTCTGAAATTCAGCAGCCAGCCCTGTCCCAAAGGCATGTGGAAATGGCACTTTCTGGAGGCAGAATCAGAAACCAGCTGAATACCTTGCCAGGGTGTCAGTTCCCAGATCAGTGTTTGTAGGTGCCAGTGCTGGGCAGCTGTAGAGTAGTGAAGATTTAAAGAATGGTGTTGAGCTAGTTGGTTTGTAGCCAATTAGCTCATATCCTGTGCTTCATGTAAAGCCTCTGCCGCTCAGAATGGGTTCAGAAGAGGGAGATGTGCTGCCTGCCTCTGAACCTGCATTAAGGGAGGGGGCAGTTTCCCGGGAGAAGCCCAGGAGTCCAGCCTGCGCTGGTGATTTGCAGGCCAGTAGTTCATCTCACCAAAATACCCAGCTTGATCTGGTTTTGAGTTTGTCAGGATTGCCCTTAATCTCTGTGTCAAAGAAGAAAGGCTTAAGGTCTTGATGCACGAAGATGGGAAGAGCTGTCACAGAGCAGATTGCGCTCTGGCGGGGCGGGTGTCGCAGCAGTGGGAACAGAACTCGGAGCTGTGCCTGCTCTGCCTGGCCCCTGCTCCGACACTCTTGCAAGTCACTGCTTTTAAAACGCGTCTAGGCCAGTTACCCCTCTTCACCCTCCTGATCAGACAGGCAACGCGTAGCACCCTTCCAGTATTGCACCACCAGAAGCCTCGTTGTTCTGCGATGAGATAAGGAAACACTGAATTGATTTGTGTTGTCAGAGAGCATCATCTTCAGAGGGACTCTGCCCTCAGGAGCCGTCTCCGCACGTCAGGGCCCTTCATGTGAGCAGGACAGAGGCTCTGCCCTTTGGAATTAGCATCACATCATCCCTGCGGTCGCAACAAAGGGTGGAAGGTGAAGACAATTGCAGGCTGAGCACGGCTTTGTGGCAGGAGACTTGTTGCATGGATCAAGGCAGTACGATAAACCAAGAAAACCTAAGGTGTTAAGTATAAACATTTTCATAAACCCTACTTAGCTCCGAATCAAACCTGATGGAAAAATCATCATGTATTGATGCATATTGATGCAAAAATCATCATGCATCAAAAAACACAGATACAAGATGTTGAGGTTAGAGATGGGAATGTAGTCACAGGTTAATGATAAACAAGGAAGAAAATTTGGCAAATTGTTTCTTTTTGCTGTTGGTGAGAGCAGATACGCCGAAAACTGGAACCCAGAACAGATGTTCCAGAGCAGGCAGTCGCCACCCCGCCAGAGCTATCGAAGTTGTGTTCATTCACACCAGCTGAGACTTCTGCTTGTAGGGAGGTCTTCGGGCAAAGGTTGGCATAACAAGTATTTTTTTAGTGAATGACTGTCTAAGAGGGTGCCAGGGTTTCTCTGCTAATGACAGCAGCCTCCAGCGGGGACATCGCAGCCACAGCCAGTTTATACGCTGGAGAAGCAACACAGCAGAACCGCGATCTTTTTTTTCTAAATCATGTATTTCAGACTGCCACTGAAAAACACTCCACTGCAGGTACTGAAAAAGTAAACCCCTTTATGTCGCAAATGTCGGTGAGATTATTGCTTATCGGCTGTTCACTAAAGATTTGTAATAACAATGATGTGAAAGGAGCATTGCAGAGGCACAGTCCATGTTTTCAAGAGGCTGGCTCTAAAAACACACATTTTAATTCTATATACAAAAAACTTACGGAGAATCACTGCAGCATCCTTCTTAATTGTAGATCAAATTTTATATTTTTGATGGCTGGAATTTGATGTTCCATGTAAAAGATAACAGAAGAAACAAGATTAATTTACCTGTCACTCATCTCAAGCTTGTCTGCAGGTTTGGTTCTAGTTTTGGTTGCCTGTCAGGCATTTTTTTTTTAGCAGGTCTAGGAGGATAGGTTTCAAGAGTGATTTACATCCATTCATCACTGGATGATGAGGTTTTCAGGAAGATGTTCAGAGAAAAATTGCTGTATGCCATAAGACTATGTCAAAAATCAGATATGACAATCAATGAAGTGTGGTCCTGCATTTAGCTGTAGTCTTTCACTGTGACTTAGATTTTCATTTCAAATAAACTTTCTATGTGAGACTTGAATTGATATAAAAATACACAGATACAGAATCTGAAAAGTTCAAGTACTGCAGCTGACAAAATAAAAACTAATGTATGAAATATGGATTGCTCTAGTTCAAGACAAATGCAAAGACAATAAATTCAGAGGTGTTGGTTCCTATTGAAGATAATGTAAAGTGAAACCTACAGGAGCAGAAATGATAGCCTTGCTAAAAATACTGTCATTAATTTATGCCTCAGTCTCACATCCAAAGTTATGTTTCCTCTTCCCCATGAGCAGCTGTGAGGAGCCAGCTCGGCTCTGAGGCTGTCTGGTGCTGCAGGGCTCTCTACAGCGGCACGGGATCATCCAGCACCAAATCCCACCACTGCTCTGAAGAGGTGGGGTGTGTGTGTGACACACACACACACGACACAAAGGGAGGTCACTAAAGGAAGGCTAAGGCTTAAAGGACGTCTGGTTTTCCACCCCTTCAAAGTTCTAGGTCAGCCTCTCAATGCCTAACCAGGCAGCCAGTGGAAAACGGTTCTTACAAACAAGGCCAAACTTGATTTAACTTGGTCGTGACAAATATTTCATTACACATTTTGAATCACTGTATATCTTTATAAAGAACTGCCTCATCTGGAGTTATTTCTACAAACAGGTGAGCAAATAGAGAGTAAACAAAGGCTGCACACACCTCTTAGGCCAGCAAATACCAATAGCCCAGTGTGTTACTCGATAGCAGGTCAACAGCACATGGAGATGTCCACCTACGTCAGCAGGATCACTCCCTTTC
>NW_010254645.1:107248-121678 GCF_000690775.1 Eurypyga helias
TTTGCATCAACACAGGCATGAATATTTGCCAGTCTTAGAGGAGAGTCCATTCTGCCATGGTCATGAAGCTCCTCATCACAGGAACAGCCCCACACAGACACTGCTGCGCACTCAAAGGAAATGCTGCGTTCACCTCCAATGAGTTAGCTATGTGTGTCCTTTGCCAGTATGGGAAGAGCCTGCCTGATCAAAAAAAAAGAGGTAACCAGTGGTACCCAGTGTCCAGTTCCTTCTGGGATGGCATGATGCTGGCGCTGGCACTCAAACTTTCACCACAGCAAGCATTCAGTTTGATCCTGGGCAAAAATGGAGATGGCCAAAGCAGGACTTACCTAGAGCTATGTGCCTGAACCCCTACTGAATAACCATTTGCCTGGAATGATTGCTCACAAGTGAACGGTGCTAATGACAAAAGAGGGTGACAGGGACAGCCATGGCCCCACGGCTGCCTAGGCAGGGCATGCTCTGGTGGGTAGAGCCACTTCTTGTTATCAGGATCTCTTTTGCACTGCTGTAGTGGTTGACCCCTCCAATAAGCTCTGACTCATGTAAAAGTCAAGTCATTCAATACTGTGCTTTACTCTTAATTCATGTTGTTGTGCACAATAAACGCTGGGTACGATAGCTGTTAATTAGACAATCAGACTAGGTACTAAAAATGAACCCCATAATATCTAGTGCCACCATCCATTAGTACTTGTTACTGACCCCGTGATACACAGGTGATGGCTTTACAGCCTGTTGCGCTGTTACCTCACATACTGGTCAGCAGCACACTTAAACAGGACTAATCTGTTGACTTTTGGCTTTTTTTAATTCTGATAAGAGACACTCGAGACCTATGTGAAGGAGCAGGAATTTTAGATAACTGGCATAGATTTCTTAAGCTTAAGTTAACATTTACAGTAGATCTTCCCCTGCAAAACACCCGTCAGAAATAAGCGTGCCATTACGTTATACGAAACACAAGAGCACGTGGGATTATTTTGTCCTCACTGCACAAAACATGCAGAGCTGAATCCCAAGAAATTTTGTGTCATACAAAACAAAAGTCTGTTCCTGAGATGTGGCAGGTTGGCCACAGCTGCGTGCTGTGAATCATACGGTGCAGCTCAGGAGTGAGCTGTAAATCTCTCCGTGTTTCATTGCTCCTAACAACAACAGGCAACAAACCGAAAATGCATTCGTACGGCTCTTCTAAACCTGAGATGGCTTTGATGTGGTTTGGCTGGATAAATATGTTCATTGAAAGGTTATTGTCCAGATTGAATAGCCCCAGGCATTCTGCTTCAGTTTTGGTATGTGTCCATGCATCATCCTTGCAGGGAGGGCTGTCAACTTCATTAATCTGTGCACTACTGATTTTTTCACCTTCTAACATCTGAATAAGCTGCACACATGCCTAGCCTTGAAGTGATAGCCCAAATTATATTGGAGGAGCTGTGTTCTGGAATAGAAACTCAGATAAAATTGAAATATAAACTGATGAAAATAAATCACACATAGCCTAGCTGCATGTGACTGAATGATAGTGCAATTGCCAGCTGCACCCCTGCCTTTTCCACAGGTGTGTTCAAATGGCATCCAGAACATATATACATTTCTGCTAAAATGCACATATACCCAGATATCTTCAGTCATAACTTCTCAGAAAACTCAAACAAGTGCTGAAGTCTCTCCAGAGTTCCTGCCTAAGGCTTGATGTAGCTTTGAAAAATGTTAGTTTTCCTCGTGCTGCGTTTGGGCAAACAGGTGAAGTCGTCTGAGTGCTGACATGAACACACACTTGGAGCATTGATGACTCTGCAATGGTCTCAGTGGGTTTGTCTCTGCTGTTAATTAGAAGCACCCCCAGGCCAAGCTCACCGCTGGAGCCCCAACCAGCCCCACAGCATCGTGGTTAGCTCATTATCAGGCTCTATTTTGAAGAGCTCTGCGAGGGCTCTTCAGGGTCTCGGAGGTACCCGCTCCTGAAAGTCAATGGAGACAGGAGTGTGTGAGCTCCAGCTCCCTTTGGTGCTATCTCAGCATGCTCTGTATGCCCAGTGGTCAGGATACACCACATCCATGCTGTAGGAAGAGCAGGCTTTCATACCACTACCGCAGCTTTACGTCTGGGAAGGGAGAAAGGTCAGCCTGAGCCTCGGTGGACGCAGCTCATCCCCTGCAGAACAGGGCTGGTGCAGGGAGCTCACAAACAGGTCTGTGCTCCTTGGCCATGGGACCAACAACTCATCCTACGCCCTCTTTTATTTCTGCGCCCGCACGTAGCTGCACCGCCATGGTCCCCTTCGTTGGTGGTCTATGACAACTGAGCCACCCTGAAAAGGGTCTTTTGTTATCTCCAACCCTTTGAGCCCTATGTTGACCACCAGTAATAGTTAAACCCCAGCCAGCAACTAAACACCACACAGACACTTGCTCACTCCCCCACAGTGGATGGGGGCGAGAATCAGAAGAGTTAAAGTGAGAAAACTCGTGGGTTAAGATAAAGACAGGTAAAGCAAAAGCCACGCACACCAGCAAAGCAAAACAAGGAATTCATTCACTACTTCCCATGGGCAGGCAGGTGTTCAGCCATCTCCAGGAAAGCAGGGCTCCACCATGCATAACGGTTACTTGAGAAGACAAATGCCATACCTCCTAACTTAACCCCTTCCCTTCTTCTTTCCCCAGCTTTATATGCTGAGTGTGATGTCATATGGTATGAAATATCCCTTTGGTCATCTGGGGTCAGCTGTCGTGGCTGTGTCCCTTCCCAACATCTTGCCCATGCCAGCCACTGATGAGGTGGTGTGAGAAACAAAAAAGGCCTTGACTCTGTGTAAGCACTGCTCAGCAGCAAGCAAAGCATCCCTGTGTTATCAACACTGTTTTCAGCACAGATCCAAAACACAGCCCCATACCAGCTACTGTGAAGAAAATTACCCCAGCCAAAACCAGAACACCAGGCCCACCAGAAAGCGAGATGGGACATCCCACAGGGTTCACCCCAGTGCGAGATAAAATCACAAGTGGTGACCAGGGAGAATATTCCACTGTTCTCTGAGGTGTTGGATACTCTCCCCAGCTAAAGACAGGAGATACAGGTAGGTCCTAGTGGTGTTAATTGATCTCATGTGGCTGGTGTGTCCTATTGCTGTGCTCAGCATTTGCTGTTTGTTTGCTTTTCAGGGTGGCTCAGTTGTCATAGACCACCAACGAAGGGGACCATGGCGGTGCAGCTACGTGCGTGGGCAGAAATAAAAGAGGGCGTAGGATGAGTTGTTGGTCCCATGGCCAAGGAGCACAAACAAATGAGTTTTACCTCAGGTAAGCTTGTCAGACACCGCTTTCTTCCCCTCTCTCTCGTATGGCATGATCTATTTCTTAAGATAATACGCATTTAAATTGCTTTACTTGTTTCAGGCACAAGAAATTGCCACTATTAAATATGTCTATTTAAAGCGTGTTTTTCAAGGAGATCACGAACATCTGTGCAATGAGGCTGAGAAAGGATATTCCAGGTAAACAAAATATTTTAATTTTTAAAGACACGAACTAACAGCAGCACTGAACAGGAAGAATTGCATAGGTCAGAAGACATGAATCTATCATATGCGTATAGTGAGGCTGGTATATATGAGGTAGGTGTAGCAGATATAAGGTCCTTTTCATGTACACATTCATTCAAGCACTGTTGCCTGAACAGAATTCAGGGGTAAGTGCCAGGGAAGAGAGCACAGGAGGAAGAAGGAAGGTAAGTAGATAGGTAATCAACAGGTCAGTTAAAAAAGGCAGAGATAAGGAAAGTATGAGTGACCAAGGCAAGTTCTACCACAGATGTATTTACTCCTAAAGCTTTGAAAGAAAGAAACGTCAGATCTTCACATTGGGTTTCTATGAATAGGCAAGAATAATTCTATCTAGAAAAACTTTATTACCAGTAAAACATGAAGAAAGAATAATTGACCTTGAATAAACAAAAAGCAGCAATGAATGGATGATTGCCCAAACCTAAAAGGAGACTTCCTGCCCACTGCCACATGTACACTTACGTGATGCCTTAAAATGTTTTTGTTGGAGGGAAAAAACCAATTTTAGAGCCAAGTAATTGCCAGTCTTTTATTGAATAGTAGTTAATAAGACATCCGGGGAGAATTGGGTTGATTTTAATAGTTTATTCTAAAGGGTATTCAGCAATCATGTTCTTACTAAATGGATAATGAAATAAGTCACAGTCTCCATTTAAAAATGTGGTCATTGTTAATGGACCTAATATCTGAGCGCACAGTTTTGTCACTGAATCCAGACACGGGCACAGTTAGAAGCACAGTCCCTTCAGGAGCCCAACACCACTCTCAAACCAGCTCCAAGCACCAAATAAGCTCAGAAAATTCTGCTTACATTTTGGATCGTCAAACTAAAGGTGGTAGACTATAGACATGTGTGCTACCAGTTTCAAAATGAATAACTTCATGTGGTAAATAACCCTAATTGTAAATTGAGATGTGTGGCAGTGAAATTTATTAAAAGATCAACTTTTTGCTATTCTTACCATGTATTTTGCTGTTTTTTCCCCAGCAGGCTCACCTTTCTATTGTGGTGTCTGTACCCTTCCAGTAGCGAAAAAGAATGGACTTGATTTTCAGCTAGTCCCTAACAACTTGCTCCTGCTGAGCTGAGTAGGACTGAAGCCTACTCTAAATAGCCACGTCTATACACTTTGTTAAAATGAGAAACGTGGATTGTCAGAATCCAGGCAACTCAGAAATTACATCTCAATGTAATTAAATATGTTTCTTTTTCCTATGCTTTTACATCTGTGGTTTTTGCCTGTGAGATTAGATCCACCACCAGAAGAAATCAGTTGTTGTGGTGGTTGTTATTTGTGTTACAACAGCACAGAGAGGCTCTTGGAGATCCCAGTGTGCTAAGCGAAACTCAAAATGAGCTAGGGCCCCATCCTGTCTAATTTAAGTTGTTTTTTAAAAAAGTAAGTGTTGTCTCTACGTCTATGTTTTTCCTCTCACAAGAGACACTGGTAAGACATTCTCCGTATTTTCATCAATTCTCTTGAGTGACACCAAACATTTAGACTCGGGCTCATCTCTTAAATCCTTCTGCCAAGAGTAAAAAGGCACATTACATATGGGGAGGGGAAATGGAGAGACAGCAGGACCCGCGTGACTTGCAAATATCCACTTAACTTGTCTGAGACGTTTCTTCTGATCAGACCCTGTCAGCTGGAGGAACCAGCTTTACTTGCTATACTTTCCCAAGAAGTATAGAAAGTTTTCTGGTCAAGGGCGAGAGTTTTATATTAAAAAATACTCACCTCCAGCTAAGGCAGATGTTAAGGTACACAACTTGGTTTGGTAATACTATTTCTAGACCCCTGAGCAAGCTGACATAGTGAGACAGCTACCACTGCGGGACCTGTCTGTGGGACTGTGGCAGGGTGGTGGTGGAGGGGAATGGTGGGAGGCTTTCGGTGGTCACAGAAAAGGCTCTTGTTTTCCTCTTCCACCACCATCCCCCGACCTCTTCTCTTTCCCCAACCCCAGGAAGTCCTGAGCCCTGCCACAGGCATTGTATTCAGTGGGAAAGCAGAAACCTTTTTGAATAGTTGTTCATTGCTGCAATTTTACCGCTTAACCTCAGGGGAATTTAAATTGTTAGTTTAGAAATGGGAGCTTCCCTTGAGTGTATTTAGAGCATACAGCCACAGTGTTAACTTATTTGTCCTGTGACCACTGTCAAGCTCTTGTCCCTAGAAGGTCTAACCTCATTGCACATCAATGAAGTTCAGGAACTGGTTTAACAAAACTTACTCTGTATGGGACATTAGATTTAAAAGTAAACAGATGATTTAGCAGCTCAGGTTAGCAAACTGGGAAGTCACAGTCCAGACAATTAATGCAGGAAAACAGGAATTTAACAATAAATTCTGGGGAGTTTAGATTTTTTAATAGGAATGGAAATCAATGAGATTTACAGGTTGTAAACCCTTACAGAGTCTGGCTGTAGGTACCAATAATTAGCAATCTGGCATCAGGAATCTCATAATATGGGCAAGTTCGTCAAAACAGAAGGATAAATGGGAAAAAGCCCAGAAAAAGCCCCTACGCTTGTTCTTAAATCACAGATTCTATAGGAAATCAAATCTCTGTCCTTGAAGAAAGTGAGACAGATATTTTGGTGTGTTAAATCCTGGCAAGGGCAACTTGAATCACTCGTGTCAGAAGTATAGTCAGCCTGTTGGAAGAACTCCAGAAAAGAGATTAGTGGTTGCTCAAGCAGGAAGTAATAAAAGCAATTCAGCCTCCTCCAGGGAAAGGTAATACTACAACAATGTGATGTTCCTGGGATAATGGAGCATTAGGCTGGTGACTGAGTTGGTGTCATTGATAAAAGATAGACTGGAAACCATGACTACTCCAGTGAAATAAGTTTCCCTCTAACAGAAAGGGCATAAATCATAGCATGTACCTCAGAAATAGCCTGACAGTACTCCCAAGAAGATGAAATGGCAAACACACCTGTGTATAATAGAAAAAAACTGAAGATTGTATTGATAGTGAATTCCATCACCTGGTATTTTAGGTATCAGGTGTGAACCTCAAGATACCACCTGAATTATGGACAACAAATGACATTTCATTAAACTTCTAGTTTTGCCCACAGAACTGCAGAACAAAATGCTGAATCCTCACCCTTTGGCTCTCTCTGAGACCAGTTTTGCTGTGCATTGACACCTCCAAGAGGCAAGGTCCCATAGCCCTTTCCCACAGTCGATCCCTAGCTATTAGTGATATGATTGCATAGTGTTGTACTTTGACAAATGGCTGTACAATATGAGCAAGTACGCACCCAAGCCTGCAGCTGGACATGCCACATCAAAAAGGTATTATTTCAAACAAATGCATTATATGTTTTTTAATTATCCTTCCTAAAAGAACACAGAACACAAAAAAAGGCTGAGCCAGTGGGACACGAAGATAAATACAGCCTAAGAGTAAAAGCACTGATGGCAATTTGGCAGCTTAAGGAGTATTGGAGAGTCCGATGATAATGAATGGGAGCTGTTTTTCCCGGCACTGAATACAGCTACTGTGATTTAAATTTGGAAGTTGTATAAAGGTCTGAGAAGAGTAGAATAAAATTTTATTGCGACTTGAGTTGTGAGCAGATCCTACGTAACCCCAAGGGGTCAGAGATTGGTGCTACAGTAACACGGCTGACTGCCTAACTGGGATGTTTTCACAGCGATATATAAAATGATCTCTACGAAGATGGACCTGCAGCTGAACCTATTTATGGACTGGCTGGGTCCAGAACATGTCTCACGGGAAAAGTTGCCTCTTGGGGCTCTAACTTCAAAGCATACATACTAGTGTAGGCATCCTTTGCTCCATGACTGGCACTCTATCCTTCTGCTTTGGAAACTAAACAAGACTGAGCAGCGGCAAAAGATCCCTTAATGCCCTTACTGACCCAAGAGTCATGGGCTTCACATTACCAAGTGTGGAAAATATATGGGCAAAACACCTCAAAGAACTCCAGTTAGAGTCAGAAAGATAACTTCCCTTTACCAAGAGATGGACACAGACAAAGAGAATTGACAGAAGAATTACTCATATTTATACCAAAAAGTATGAAGGAAAATCAAATATGACTGCCAAATAAGGGAAAAGTTAGGAACTGTACAGTAAAGTTTCGCATTGTGCCAAGGAGAAGAGATCATGGGGAGAGTTTGGAAAGATGATAGAGATGCTAGAAGGTCTGTGTCGCAGACAAGCGAGAAAGATGGGCTGAGACACACAAGTCTAAACAGAGAGAGGGAACAAGCAAAGGGAAAAAATCTCAAAGGGGTCTGGCTGGAAGCTCAGTCTGACTCCGACTAACTAGATGAACTGAGTAGGCTCAGAAAGAAAACAGAGCTGAAGTGTATGAAAAAGGCGGATGAGTCACAAACGGGAAGGAGAGCTTCAAGAGGGGTCAAAGACTCACACAGAATGGGAAATCAAGAAAAAAATGTTGGCTGCTGTGCTGAAAGCAGAAGAGACATTGAGTTGGATGACACAATATTTCTTCCTCCAAATACGCAGCAAAAGCTCTGTCCAGAAGTTTCAAAAGGGAGACAAAATCAATCCAAATGGAAGCAAGGAAAGAGCTGGGCAGAGGAGCTCTGTGCAGCAGCCGTAGACGGCTCATTTGGTAGAAATCTAAAGGTAAGAATAAAAAGCGGAAAGACATGGAGCAGTCTGGGAACTGCTCTTTTGGAACAGAGAAATTAGATACCAAAATGGTATTTATATCTTGGTATTTCTGTTCCATAAATATACAATGAAAATTCTTTGAGTTTATAGGATAAGAACTGCAAAAACCATTTAAAAACGAGATAACCAATATATTTCTGAATTACTTGCATTTTGCAAGTATGAAGGCTGCAATGTAATTAAATGGGTACATAAACCGAGCAGATATCATGGTCAAACAGACATAACCTATTGCGGGGAAATGCAATTGAACTTGCCCCATATAATTAACAACCAATGATCAGCTTGCTCAGCCCCTGCAGAGATGTGCTTTCATTAGCCTGAGCTGGCTATTGATAGCTTCCCCTATTTCCAACATCCCCTGGAGCATGAGGCAGCCTGTCACGCGTGTCTGTATTCCGGACTGGTTGGTCAGATGTGGGGAAAGACTGCTAGGGGCCAGCCAGGGTAATGATTTTTAACAGCTGAGCTACAGAATCCACGGTAATTATATAAAATTAATTCAGTTGGTGAATCCAATTAAAAATATGTTTTACCATCATGAGAAAGTAAAGCTTTTTATTGCACTTATGAAAATATGCTTATGCTAATTGTTTTTCTCACCAGAATGCAAAACAGCATTTAAAGAACACAGTTCTGCACCATCAGCAGTTTACAAATATTGCAGAAATGCAGGTTTGAAAGCTCAACCCTGGTCAAGAGAAAAATGAAGCAGGGCTGAGCAAGTTGCCCTACAAAACTAGGAATTGGATCAGGCTTTTTATTTAATGGGACCAGGAGCTACCGAAGGTCTATAGCCAGAAAGATTCTCACAACTGAAGAAGCAGTTCCTTGTTTAATAATTTTAGGCTGCCCATTCACACTGGCTCATAGCCACAGGTTTGAAAGAGTGCAGCTTTTGTGGGAGCGCAGCAGTAGCTCCCAGTGACTGTGTGATTACTGGTTTTTAGCATTCATCTGATAAACATGATCAGATAGTCTAATCTAGCATGTTAAAAAACACATGGTCAAATAAGCCTTTAGTAGTCCACCAGTGTAATTATTTTTGCTGTTGCTAAGGTATGTGATATTGCGTATCTTTCATGTTGTCAACATGGCACCAGAAAGAAAATAAATCAAAATCCTCTAAAATAATCTCACTTGAAATTTCTATGAATTATCCCATTTCCTAAATTCTACAGGAATTGAGTACAAATTTATCATCCAAGTCTGTAGACAACCTTGGCGGTCTCCAATATACGTGTCTTCCTCTTCAAGTGTAAGGACAAGGGTTTCAGGATGAGAGATTCCCCAGAAACAATATCTGTCTTATTTTCAGATAGTGTGAGCGATATGTACTGGCACTGACTCGCTTTCATTGAGGTGAAGGGGTGACTACTCTACCTAGGCGGAAAAGAGATAATAACTGAATTACGGATGTGCACTTTTCAGTGCTGGAACTAATTAGATGATTAAAGTACATCCAAAAAGATCCAGGTGGTCACTGTGGTATTTGATTCACAATCTTTATTCATGTGAAGAGATTTCTGGCTCTCGCTGCCTGACTCAGCATAGCCACAGTTGCTATACACAGGGTGTTGGGTAGGAACCCACACAGCTGCAGTTCCTCATCTTCATTAAGTCTCCTCTTCTTCCAGATGTCTCTTTAATGTCAGCCTTTCCATAACCACTCAAAATCTTCTATTACACCTCAATACTTTCCAGGTCTTTTTCGTTGTGTCTTTACAGTCCTGATAAACCTTGACAGCCTTGACCCAGTAATCACTCTACGAGACCCAAACAGCCTCCAGACAGGGAATACAGAAAATGTTTGACAAGTGTTGCCAAGCACTTGGTGGCTGGAAAATTGTAAGGACCCATAGGAAGGCTTGAGGAACATGACACTCCTCTGGACAGCTCATTGCAGGGGTAGTGCGCTAATTCTGAAAACTGAAGCAGTCAAAACCCTGATACTTATTTTTGTGCAGCTGTCTAAGACCAGAGCTTGAGGTTAGCAGAAGGTCTTACTTTTCTCTTGAGTGTTTTCAGTGTGTCGTGCCCTCCTGTGCCCAGACCTGGGAGCCTTGGAGATGGAAGCAGAGCAGATGGAAGGAATCTAACATACACGTGTGGGCTGCCCTCAGCTTTGCTGGACTTGGTGAAAACAGTGGTGGCAGCTCAGCCCTTCCAGATCTGCCGATTTCAGCCCTGCTCTTTCTCCAGTGTAGTGCAGGAAAACGTTAAATGATGAGAAAATCTCAACGAGCCTGCCTTCCCCAAGCAGCCAGGCTGTGGGGTTCAGACGAGTCTTGGCCATCTCCCAGCACAGGGCTGTGAGCCCAGCCTCCGATGAATGAACCTCTTCTGCTATGTAGGCACCAGACATGCGTTTCTTTTGAAGGGAACTGCTGTGAAGTGAAACACTCACCGTTTTGCAGAAAGGGCAGTAATCAAACCAGGTGTCTTTGCATTTGGTACGCTAGGATAATGCCCTTGTGTTTTAAGGAGGATACGCTATGGAGATAGCAGACTTGGGTGAGACAGGTGTTTCTTTAAAAAAGAGAGGAATTTTGGGAGCTCGAGGAAAGCAGAGCTGTGTAGCTCTCCTGTCTATAGTGAGCTGATGAAAACCTCAAAAGCCAAAGTTATTTCACTGTCCTACCTATTTTCTGCCTGTTAAAAACACCTGGCAGCTCTCTTGGTAAGCATTGTTCCAATGACGATGAGGGGTCTATGGGACATAAGGGGTGTCCAAGTACTGCCTAGGTATCTCCTTCCAAATCACGGACAATCCTACTCCAATCTTTTAAAATATGGTGAACCCATGATAGGGGCAACCCAGAGAGGGATAAGTACATGCAAATGAATCCTTGGCTGGTTTGCATTTCTCCATGCTTTATCCTCTATATGGAAATAAGTATGTATGTGCATATAGGTATGGAATATCAAACATACTGCCACCTACGGTATTTCCTTTGGTTGGCAGAGGGTGAGAGTGTCAATTGCTGTGAATCTTGGTGTGGAAACCTGAGCCTCCCTCATATTTGGGTAGGACCTTTTGGGCACCTGATACAGTTGGTCCTGACATCTAGGCACTGTAGTGCCGCGTGCCACTGTTGTCTCGTGTACTATGTTGAACGTCTGTCCTCCTCTGGCTTTGTTAAGTGTAAGGCAAAGACTAGGTCAGCCCAGTGAGATAGGGAATACCGACTAATATGTCTCACTAGCATTTAGGGGTTACAGAGATGGCAAAGCAGCTCATTTATGTAATACAGCCTACACAATTCAATGTGCTCCAAGGGGAGATATTTGCTGAAGAGTGCTGCCAAAAATACATGTTTAAAAAATTTAGTAGCTTTGGAAGATAAAAATTGGACTTGAGCAGCTATAAGGATGATTAGCTCCTTAAATCTCTTCTGTGAATCCTATTTAATTCAACTTCCACAGCCTGAAGAGCTTCTGTCCTCTCCCCATCTAACTCCCTAGATAAAGGCAATATGTTCTGCTGGAGAACATATTACTCCAATAGAAGGCTTCTCTCATAAGAAAAGCTGGGAAAACAATCATGATATTCTTGAATTACATGGGGTTCAGTTCTATGTGCAGACACCTTTCTTGACCTGTTTTTGAACCAGTTTCCCCCCACCCCACCCCTTCACTAACCTGCAGTTTTTTCATGAATACTTGATGGCTATTGACCTTCCTACACAACTTCAGAAGCAACCAAGGAGAATGTTTAGAACCACTCTATTTCCAGATATTTCTTTGTTGCTGTATCTTTGTGTGGAAACAAAGAAAACTAGAGCCTAAAATTATTCTCTTTTTTGGACTTAAAAATATTGCAATACTGTACAATGGTGCAGATGGTGAGAGAAAGGGCCTGTTGCTGAGATTATTTGTTCCCTTTCATAAAAGCTGTGAATTCACTGTAACCCCAACATCTTGTCTATGTTTAGCTGAGCTATCTGGACCCAAGAGAGCCTGGAATCTGGACTGTCTCCAAGACATCCCTGTGCACAATCAGTTTGTCTTTGTAGGCAACCTGAAATCAGAAATGCATCTTCTCCCTGTCGTGGTTTCGGCTCAGCCAGCAATGAAGCACCATGCAGCTGCTCACTCACTGATCCCCAGGTGGGATGGGAAGGAGAAAATGTAAGGAAAGGCTCTTGGGTTGAGACAATGACAGGGAGGGATTACTCACCAGTTATGGTCATGGGCAAAGCAAATGACTTGGGATAAAAATAATGCCTATTAATCCTCTGACCTCCCATCAATCTGCACCTGCAGAGATTTTCCACATTCTTTTTGGTAAAAACAGACATGTAAGAGCTTATGGTCCAGATGTTAAGAGGCACTGAAGTGCTCAGCAATGCACATTAACTGCTATGTATGGCACATCTAAGAGGATATGGGGCGCTGGGACAGGAAGGTGGTGAACAGCACCTGGATAAGGGCCTTGTGGAATTGAAAAATCAGTCATCTCCTTAAAAAAATAACAGACACTTAAGAGAAAAAAAAAAATCTGTTTTTAATATGGGACAGTTACGTTGAAAAAAATTTCCCTTTTTAATGTACCTATGTTTGAATGGTTATCAGTTGTAATACTCATATCTGATATTTACTGGGAGCATTTCTCACAAATAAAGCCAGGCAAACCCACACAGTTTATCAAATTGTTCCCTTAATGAACATGTGGTCACAGTCCATTTTGAATGTTAATCTTATTTGTGGCCATTTTTTTTTCCTTCCTTGAAACAAGCACAGTTCCTCAAGCCCAGTACTTGCAGTCTCTGAACCCAAGCATCACTTGCCGTCTGGCTGCCAGCCAGACCCAGATCTGTCTGCTGACTGTTTCAATTGCACGCTGACCATCATCTCCAAAAGGTTCAAGGAAAATAAAGGTCAGGAGAGGGTGGTCGTGTCTGCTGGTGATGTAAACCTGTGTCCTCGCAGTGGTGCTGCAATTTCATCACTGCAACTGACTTCAATATATGCCCATGAGTATGTGGAGTTGTGTTCTTGGGAGATAACGGAACGTTTTTTATTATGGGGCAAGCGTCTGGATTTGCCTCATGATACGTGCATGGATAATCCATTTCTTATGGAATTGGTTGCTTGCTTTTTAAGACACTGAAATAATTACTGAATGCCAGATGTGACAAAAAATGTAATCAGCCTGATTTTGACCCCCTTTTTAATCTTGTGCTAGCTTTTTATTTAATATATACCTACAACTGACGCCAAACAATAAGGGGGCGTTATACCGTCATGACAAAATGAGTACATATTGGGTCTCCAAATGTCATAACTCCAATAAGGGATCCGATGAATAAATAAAATTTAATGTAAGCTCTGTATTAAAAGGTTGTCTCCTTCTAAGTCTCTTTGTCTGACATATTATCTGTGAGTATCTGTGTTCCTACTGCAAAGCAAAGGCTAGATAATATTAATTAGGTTATAGTACCTCTGATTTAATTAATATTTAAAAGAAGTCCAAATGTCATTTGTATTTGTGAGTACATTAGAGGTCATCACTTGTATTTCCATATCTAAAACTCTGTGAAGTGTGACTGATTTGACAGAGCTCCCCTACCAAAAAAGCAGGAAATGCTGTTGGAGGATGGTGTCCTTTTTGTGAATAAAACCAACACTGACTTTCTCAGGTTTGAATTTGCATATATGCCAATACATAAACAAACACAAGAGTTCAAGTAACCTATCTGAAGGCAATTCATTACAGCTCCAAGCATCCATAGAACCAATGAATGAATCCTTAATTTTACCATCATACAGACTGTTTTTCAAATTCCTCCACTGTGTCTAGTACCAAATATAGGATATCTGCTGTGATTCCTGCAGGAGAGCTCTCAGATGTGAGCAATGGGTATGTTCATAAATAACTACAGCCTGTCATTTGTTCTAAACTTATTTTTCCAATATTAAACAGCCATATGCTGTTCAGCAGCTCATTACTACAGCTATCGGTAACATTTGCACGTACAAACAATGCAGTCCCACCTGCCCAGAGTCCTGCTTGAAGCACTGTCTATGGCACTTTTATCTGAAGCAAACAATTGAAAGTGCTTAACTATGTAAATGCAAAAATTGTTAGCTAAATTTTCAATTTCCTAATGGCATTTCTTAAAGTGTTTTGGCTTAGCCATAGTACCCAGGGTGCTCATGGCATTCC
>NW_010254645.1:121709-137596 GCF_000690775.1 Eurypyga helias
AATACATATTCATGCATTTTACCTTAAATGACAAATAAGCCAGAAAATCTGTTTTAAAAGTGCATTATTAATGATGAAAAGGCAAACACTAAAAAGCTACAAGGTGGTAAAAACAACTTTTCCCTTCAAGCTTAATTTGCCCTTTTTATACATGGATTATAATAATCTTTGACCACATGACTGCAGATTATTTTTCCCACCTAAATGGTGTCTCAGTAAGCATATGCTGAGTAGCGTGCAGCGTAGCACCACAGAGCTACTCTGGGGATGGGTTGGCACTGTTTAACAGGGAATGCTGCTAACAGGGCCTCAGCCAGTTGTGTCCACCTGGTGCTGTTTCTCCTGCACAGGCACTCCCAATCTCCCCAGCAGCTCGAAGTGGTAGTTCTCCAGTGTCTTTCTTTGCCCTGTCCAGTCCAGTACCCCCTTGCTCAGCACACCAAACACAGTGGGTATCAAGTCTGGCTGCTTCTAGCACAATGCCAGGACCCCAGTGCGAGGAGAAGGGTTTCCTAACATTAGGCAAAAGAAGCAGTTTCAAGGAAAGCTTGGCTTGCCACAGCTAATTCTGGGCCAACGTGTATGTTGCTCATGCAGCTGAAGCTTGTTTAGGAACAGGGAGAGTATGAAGCATGTTTGTATGTGAGGATGACACATGGAATTGGGATCTCTGAGGTCAAATAATTAAACAGTCTCAGGGCACTGACACTCAAATGTCTGCACTCAGGTGACGGCACAGTTTTGACCTTGGCCAACAAGCACTCCGACAAAAAATTCACTGGCACCATTTGAAAATAAGCACAGGCAGGGACCTTTACACAGCAGGACCCTTCCCCCTGCTGTAAAGAGAAAGAGACTATAATGATGCCATGGGCAATTCCAGGCCAGCTGGTTTCTGTACCAGAGATCAGGCACATTTAATTTCTTTCACCTGAATATACTCTGAGAGTCTGTCATGCTTATTGCATCCTGACTCATTACACCTTTAGCCTGAGAAACAGCAGCAGTTTTTACTGACTTGGGCAGTCAGTTTGCCTGAGTTTGAGCCAAAATTACAGAAGTAACAGTACAAAAATTACCTCTGTCAAATCTTCGTCCAAAGGATAAAGTGCTGGGGTTTCCTAAAGAGAAACATCAGCATCTTAGGAATTCACTAATGACTATATCCTGGGTATTTGAGTGTGGAAAATATCAAGTCATATGCCGGAAAAAAACCCTCGTTTGGAAAAGCTACATGGAAGTTGAACAAAATTTCCTAATGCAAAGTACAAGGCGACACTGATAATACAGTCACTCCATTAGTGACACCTGGAAAAAGCTCCTTTGCATAAGGAGCAGTAATGCTGCAGAGATTAGATTTACTTGTCTTAGTTCCACCAGCCAAGCAGCAGAGAGCTCATTGGCTTTATCAGACCGTCTGTTCTCTCCCGCAGACTGCTGGCACGTGATTTTTATTTGGGATACATTAAAGCCTTAAACAATTTTCAGGGGGTTTACCTTCATCTTGGTCAAGCAGGAAAACCTGCATTCCTTCCCCAGTATCTCTCTTAAAGGTCAGCTCACTAAGTTGAGCCTTTGGAAAGCAGCAGTAATAGCAGGTGGGCTGCCACATAAGGTGTGTGCAGCTGGGGTTTAGCAGCTGTGAGCTGAAAATCAGTCCAGAGCTCAAAAAAGGATGCTGCCAGACTGCTAGCTTGTTGGATTTTTACATTTTTTTTATTACCTAACGGTGGCTTTTTCTGGTCTTGGCTTTTTGCTTTCTTTATATATGGCAACAAAATTCTCATTTGCTATGCAGTCATTACTGGCAGTTCCATCTTTTATGCTTTACTGATGTCAGGTTTGTACATGGAAGGAGCCTTCCTGGTGTACAGCTGCAGCATTTTGCAGAGATTACTGTGTCTGTCAGAAAGCATCACTAAACAGCATGATGGTGTCACTGCTGACATCTGAAACCTATCTCATGTGTTTAAAAGCCCTCAACACAGTTGGACTTTATTGGACAGCTGATTTTCAGATTCTGCTTGAAAACAAACTGGATGGAAAAATAACAGGTGATCTCACTCGTCACCCATGGCCCTGACCTATGGCTGCTTTAGGCCAGTTGCATGGTGTGTTAGAGGTCTCCACCACCGGTACTGCTGCCAAAGGCCAGACCAGGAGCAGCCTGGCCTCAGCCAGAAGCCATCCAGCATCTGCTTCCGAGGCAGTCCTTGCTTACCCACACATGAACAATCTGCATGTCGTGGTAACCTAGGCTGGAAGGATAAGCAGTGCCTTTTGCACTCTCTTCTGATTTGCGCTCAATCTGTTCTCTGATCTTTTATTTGTTGGGTTTTGCATTATGGAATATCTCACAGGTATCTGGGTTCTCTAGCTTAGAGCACCTGCTTCTTTTTAGAAGACAATTTACATCATAGTAAGGGAATCATCATAATTCTCTGTTAACTCCAGAGAGCAGTAACTGTGTGGTATTCGGGAATCTGCTTATTTACCCACCTGTGCATTTGGCTTTTTGTGTCTATATTGTTTATTTATAATGCAATTTCAGTGACTGCAGTCTGGAACATGCCAGTTATCCGGAGGTCAAAAATAAGTAAATATGCACATAAAATATTGATGAATCATTTTTCCTATGGTATTTAAAATGCTAAGCAGAAAATCAAGAGCTTGATCCAGCAAACTTCACCACGTAGGTAGTTTCTTTGACCTCATGGGTGACGGCACGCCTATGTGTGTGAGGGCCTTCTCAATTTCTGTGCATGACAGTGACATGAAAGCGATTTATAAATTAAAAAACTTCTCAAGGAATGTGTGAATTTCGGTGCTTAGGGAAACCTAACAGTTTTATTTGTGATGCATTTCAGCCAAGCCATATTCAGTATGTTACTGTCTGCTGCTGATATTTAGTGAACACAGGCATGTAATGGTCAAGTCACAAGGCAACAGTGTTGCATGCCACATTTACAAACACTCCACAGTATAAAAAACATTTCATGGCATAGTAGATTTATTTTTTCCTCCCCTTTAGCAAGATTATGGGGTTTTACCTTGGAAGATCCATAGAAAATTGCTGGGGATTCAAAGTGTCATGGTCAAGAACAGGTAAGTTTTGTAGCTGTTACAAAAGGAGTGAAATTAACTAGTAACTCTTTCTCCACACAGCCTTTTTGCAACTCAGCACAATTCCCAAGAAGCCATCTAAAAACATGTTTATAATGAAGCTCTTGGGACCGCTGCCTAACCCCCTGTTGTTCTGAGAAAGGTTCCTCAGACTGACTTTTCAGGGCTCCAGTGTATGCGTGTAATATACACAGATTTCTCAGAAATCTTGCAATCCCTAGTTACTCCATGAGGGCACTCACTCTGTTTTATATGCGAACGATTTCCTGCAAAACTTGGATATTTTTTAGAAGGCCTAAAGAAATATAGTCTGATGCTGTGTATGTTTTCAGAGGTCTGTGGAGCAAATGCCTAGAGGATGGTCTTTGTCCATCTTGATTAGCTTCTGTACTCTGGATACTCAAGCAATCAAGCACCAAGTAATCCTCTATGCACTTGAGGAAATGTTGTCTCTAGTAGCCTCAGAGGTAAGAATTTTCTTCTGTTTTATTCCTGCAAGTGACTGAGAGTGACCCCAGCCCTGTGCAAAGCAATATTCAGAATGGAACTTGGCAATTAAATGCTTCTGATACCCGGGTACATACACTGTGGCCATTAGCATTGGACCTGATTATCACAGGCAACCCCAGAATAGAACACTAAAATAAATATATAGAGAGGAATATATTGGGAGCAAATACTGAAGAGGAAGGAGGTGAGAAGAGGGAAGAACAGTGAGGTGAAAGAGCCAGGGATTATGGAAACAGACAGGATGCCTGGTCCTTCAATGGAGGCACAGATAAAAATCTGTGTATTTGGTATGATTTCAATTTAATTTTATTTAACACAGTTGTTGTGTCCACAGGAAAAGAAAACTATCTGATCTCGTAGAGGAGGGCAGGGTTAAAGACCAAAGACTAAGGATAAAGAGTGAATTCTGCTCTTTTCTCAATTATAAAACAGTGTTTTACTGAAAATACTGAAATAGGAAAGGCAGCCATTTTCCAGAAAAAAAGTCTTAGGGCTAGAAGTGAGATGAAGCACTCCTTCCTCTTAAATTATATTTTTTAATGACTGAAAATATAATAATCTGATAAAGAATAAATAACTCCAAACATAGCATGAACCTGACCTTAACACTTCATCTGGAGAGCCCAAAGGAAGAAATATTATGCTTTTCAATATAAGTGGTCATGCTCATTCAGAATAAACACCAGTGCACTGCAGTCATGTACACAGACGTTTTAATCGATAGGGTCTTCGGCTGAAAGGTATTGGCCCTGATTTTACATATTCATTCTCTGGTTTTAACATAATTTGCATGATCATACTCCTTTCTTAAGGGGTCAGTCATTTCAACTTTGTTTATAATCTCGACTTCCTAGCTTTATCTGCTGTTAACAGCTGTGGGAGTTAATTGAGAGGTGGAGTGAGGACTTCTCTCTATCACCTTCTCCCTCAAACAGCTGCTAGTCAGCATTGTTGTGTATCTAATATTGTTATGTGGATACTGTTGGACTCTGAAATCAACACACCAGATAGAATTTATCTTAGAAAAGTAGGATACTTGCCATGCAGATTTCCCCATCTGAGCTATTCATCTAGTCTGCATCTAGTCAATGGAGAAAAATAAGCACTTTTGTTCAGCTCACCCTAATATAGACATCTAAAATAAGTCATATGAATCGCCTCCTAAAATTGCCTAGTTTTCTCTGTTCACTGTGAATGGAGATTAGCATGAGTGGTGCAGTTGTAGACATTTATACTGTAAACATAGTGAATCTGGCCAGTGCCTTGGCATTTTCAGCAGTTCTCCCTGTTTCATAATTGACAGGCCATGCTATGGCTGAGCAGGTCCCAGGCAGGGCACTAAGTGAAGTAACCATTGCCTGTGTTGCAATATCTTCGGTGAAAAGCAGCAGGTGTTCCCATCATCATTCAGTTAATGCAGAGTAACAGGGGCAAAATAATCTTTTACAGCTTCAGAACACAATATTGCTATGATCTGGATAACCTCAAAAGGCACTGAAGATATTCAGGGCTCAGTTTTGCTACTGCTTGAGGCTTTTGCTACAGGAAGAGTCTAGCTGAGATTTAGACATCAATTCTACGTGAGATTTAGACATCAATAAGACAATCAATCACAGGGCTGAAGTAGCTCTAAAGAGATCACATAGTATAGCAAAATTTCTCAGACAAGATCATCCTGAGTGAGGCTGTTCTTGCTGTTACAAAGCTCCCATGTTGGGGACTTCAACCCATTAGTATCTAAGCTCACGCTTCGTTGTCATTTACAGCCATTACTTCTTGTCTTCTCTACTATGGGCTTGATCAACAGGTGAACTTCTTTCTCTTCCACCTTTTTACTTAACAGACTGCTGTCATGTCTGTTAAGTAGGCCCCTGTTGTCTAGGCTAAACAATCTCGTTTTGTCTGTTTTTTCCATATGGCACAATGACTCTTCTCAGCATGTCTCAGTCCTGTCCAACTGCTCCACACCCATTTGCAGTCACATCCAAAACCGGACATGGCACTGTAATAAGACCTGACCAGACACCAGTAAGGTGAAAGGACTGGCTCACACGTTCTACAGCTTCATGCTGCTGTTTCTAAGTTCCAGTTTGATTTTCTTGCAGCAATATGACACTGTTTGCCTGTGCTCAGGAATCATCTCAGATTGATGAGATATCCTTTCCTACAGTGCACTACTCTTTTCAGATTGAATCTCCACTTACTGAGACTCCACTCTGAACTAAAACTTGCCCTCTGGCATGCTAGCTCACTTCCACCTAGAGCACCTTTGAATTCATAAGCCAGGCAGTCTCTTCTATCACTCTTCTCGACAATGCAAATATGAAACCATACCATGCCAGGACAGGCCCTCGACAAACATCTCTCAGCACACCTCTGTTTTGACTCTGGTCAGTGCTAATTACCCTGAATATGCTTTTCCAACTGATTTTGTATCCAGCCAACAGCATTTTTATCTAACCCATCTTCCCCAATTTGCTCGGAGTCTGTTATGAGAAACCTTAAAGAATTCCTAGAACTTGACATGGCTGCTTTTTATCTGTCCACAGGATCAGTTAGGCCGTTGTATGAGGAGATTAGACTGGTCTGATACAATTTGGTCTTGACATATCTGCAGAGAAGCAGGCAGGTAGGTTCACAGAAGGACTTAAGTGCCACCTAACTGTCATTTCAGATATCTAAGACCCATATCCTCCAAACTCAGAGCTTCTAGTAATCTAAATTCCATGGCTTTTATGTTTCTTCTAGGAAGGGTGTGTTTTCCCAAATGCAGTCTGCACCCCAGCAACATTTAGCTCTTAAATCCCAGAAGGATTAAGAGTCTCTAACTGAAGCTACACGGAAAATAAATGAAGATTTAATGGGAGAGATATGAAGAAGAAGAAATTACATCATTCATCCAGGATAGAGACCTTGCAGTTCTGGTTGCTGTTCAGAACAGTTTCTGTATTTTCCATTAGAATGTCACTGGATGAAAAAAACAGATGGGTATTAGGCTGAATTCTCTTTCTAAACTACCCTTTTAACAGAGGAATTTTGTGTACTGCAGTGAAATGATGCAGCTTGTTGCGATTAGTGACTCAAATGTTAGGAACTACAGAGGCATTAATTGTAAACCCTAATAGTTGTTTGATTTTTTTTTTCCCCCTGAGGTATAACATCTGCTAAACACAAAAAGTGCTAAACCACCAAGAAACAAATACTAACCTCACTGGAGCTGTAATTTCTAACTTCACTTATTTTTATAGCCTTGTTTACATTAAATTAAACTTTATATGGATAATATTACATTTCTCTTAGAAATTTAATTTCTATTGTGTTTATTGGCTTTCGTCCATCACAGTTAACTGTTAATCAAGAAGAAAAGCATGCAAGCACCAATGTGTAAGCACAAGATCAGGTAGTGGCAGAGCAAATCTCAGACACTAATTCAGCACGGTTTATGGACCAAGATGACTGGACTGTCTAAAACCAGGTTACTTCCCTGCGTTTTAGTCCATGAAAAATGTCAGTTTGTAATTAGTACTGCATTAATCCTACAGCTCTGGAGACAGATTTTTCTTGTGGATAAGTTTAACAGGTTATCCTAGGAGCAGCTTACTTTGAATTTTGGACTTCTATAGGGACGATCTCTCTCATGCAGATTTTACAATCTTAATAGAATGCAGCTTTTCCTTAAATCAAGACGTATATTAAGTATTTCTACTCTTCCCTGCCTTCACTAAGTAAGTAAGAATTTAGCTTTGACACTTCAGTACTTCAAATCTGGCCAACAGCTTCATTGGTCTTCAAATGGTCACATGGGCAGTGTGATGGAACCATGTACAGTCTGAGAATAAAAGCATCATTTCTATCAAGAAGGATTAAAAAAATGAGAGGTAGAAAAATAAGGCTGACACTGTCATTCCTAGAGCCCCTGGAAAGATTTACACTTAGGAAAGAAATTCTGCCAGTCTAAAATGATAAGTACTGACTTATACTCTCAATCCTAAAGAGTGGAAGTAAGAAACCACCACACTGAAAACCTGATGTGTCTATAACCCATGTTGCCTAATTCATGAGATCATTAACCCATGATCTTTATTCAGAAGATGAGACCCAGATAGTTTTTACATTTAGCAAATAGGATGTTAACAGAAAGTAAAGACTTCTAGGAAGAACATGAGACAGTAAGAGCTCATACGGATCAGCTCCACTCCTTCTGAATGGCAGAAAACTAGATGGTTTATGTCTATTTTGAAATGGTCCATATAGCATCCAATCATGCCACCATATGCAACCACAAAATACTTCCTAATGAATACATTCAGCGAATGATGAAAAGATTCAAGCATCATGTACTCTGCAAAAAGAAAGGGGAAGATCAAGAACATGACTAATGCCTAGCAACCTGAAATAGTGTGTGTGGTTGCGTGCATAAATATATTATTTTTTCTGCTTGCTTCTGAAATTGATTGTGCCATTTTTATAGCTTAGAGTTGCTTGTCATGACATATTCCACTCAGAAAAGAGGGTGTATTTCAGAGGATTAAGTAATGAAATCTGTAGACATATCACAGTATCTTTAATGAATGCATTATAATACCTAAAAAGAAATTAAAAACCTCAGTTTTGCAAATACTTATGGATGTATTTAACCTATATAAAATCTTTGCTCCTTTTAAAAAATAAGGAATGTCTTGATATACATATATGTACACATGCATATATTTATTTTAAAATGGCGCAATGTTAAGAAAACCTTCCTAAGTTTATCTATATCGCATGTATTGTATGAACCATGCCTTGACATTACATGAAAAAATCTCGTGTCCTGAATATGTAGACTGCAAAACTGTATTCATTCAATTTTAAAAGTTGGAATTTTCTGCATAAAAACACACACAGGACAGTATCCTGATCACAAAATCAGAGAACCCATGAGGTTGGAAAGGATTTCTGGTAATCACCTGGTCCAACCACCATTCAGGATCAGCTAGGGAAGGATGCTGTGGCACATGTCCTGGCATTTTTAAAGAATCTCCAAGGATGGAGCTTCCACAGCCTCTCTGGACAATGTGTCCCAGTGTTTGACCAGCTGCACAGTAAAAAGTGTCTTCTGATGCTTAAAATCAATTACTTGTATTTTCATGTGTGCTCACTGCTTCTCATCCTGTCACTGGGCACCACTGAGGAGAGCCTGGCTCTGTCTTCTTCACTCAGCCCCCATCATATATTTATGGATATTCGTAAGACTCACCTGAGCCTTCTCTTCTGCAGGCTACAACATCCCAGCCCTCAAAGCTAGGGAGAGCGAGCCTTCTCAGATGCTTCGGTCCCTCAGTCATCTTTGTGGTCTTTCACTAGACTTGCTCCAGTAGGTCCATGTCTCTCTTGTACTGGAGAGCCCTGTACTGGGCACAGCACTCCAGATGTATCTCACCAGTGCTGAGGAGAGGGGAAGGATTACTGCCATCCACCTGCGGGCAACGCTGTTCCTGATGCAACCCCGGATGCTGTTGGCCCTCTCTGCTGCCTACTGACAATTGTGTCAGGTTTCCTGGTGGAAATCCTGACAGCTCCATCTTCAATCCCTAGAAATGGGAGAATATTTTAACATGGTTCCTAATATCAAAACATTTGAAACTTCAAAATTTGGAATGCATTATGCAAAATACATTACAATAATCATTATTGTAGTTTTGCAAAAGAACTTTATGAATCTCAATTAAAAATTCACATAATCAAAGGTTTTAAGTTTTTTTTTTCAGTATCTTTCACATTGGAATCTCTTCTAATAAATGGCTAACTTTCATTAAAATATATTCAGCAAAAATATTTGTAAAATGTATTAAAAGATTAAAGAAGATGGAGAAAACGTTAAAATATATGAACCTTTTAAAATATGCATTTTGTTACATATCCCTTTATTGCTTTACTTTTGTGTCCTTTTAGAAGGAAAACACCTTGCTTGAAAAAGCCTGAGTAAAAAAAGCATGATTTCTTGAAGTGGAAATTCCTGGTCTCTGTAGTTTAAAGATTAGCCTTTTATTAGATGATCTCATCTGCTGAGCAACCAATTTGTGTCAATCCCATAAGAATTCTTTAAATTAAGTGTAGCTGTACATTGCTGAGAAGATTAAAGACTTTTCAGAGTTCTAAAGGAAAGGCTGTATTGGATAAAAATGAGGACATAGTCCATTTCATTATTTTATTCCTGCTATTTGTGCACTGGGGCATGCACACAGGTATGTATGTATATCTGTATCTGTCTACACGTGCGGGCAGCTGAGGCGAGGTGAACACAGATTTCAGCTATGGAGGTTTCAGGGGTTTAGCCTCGTCATTAGCACTAGTAGGTACGTCACAAATTCCCGTGTCACTTATGTTGTAGCTGTAGGACTTGAGCATGCTTTGGAGAATGTACGTTGCTCACATAAAAGCTTGCCACAGCATTCACACAGTGTACAAACTTATCAGGACAGAAAGAAAGATAAACTCTACTAGATGCCGTACAACTGATGAATCAGATAAAGCTTGGGGTTAGGCCAACTATGACAGGATATAAAGAAAACAAAGATTCAGAGAGAACGTGATGCTTGAGCAGGTTTATTCTGCTTAGGAAATAAGAATTGAAACTAAGTGATGATGATGGTAGTCTTTAGGGATATATTTTGATGCTCTTCCAAATTCCTTACCTTACGTATATCCTTCTGATACAGCTTCTGTCTGGTACTGATGATCATCAAGCAAACGTGTTGGGGTGTGCTGACAAGCAGTAAACTTGGCCTCACCTTGATACTGTGGTTGTTTTAAGAAGTTTGAATGGTGAGACCTTCTCACAGTGGCTTTGCAAGCACCACAGCACTCCAGCCTCGACACGGACATGTCAATATACCTCTGCTGAAGACAACAGCTGTAACACGGAAACCACCCATTACTGATCTTGATGGCAATGAACAGCACAGATAACAGTAGCTGTACAATTTTTAGCACTAATCTCTTCTTCCCATTTCCTCCCACAGTCAAAGAGGGGCTGTATCGACTTCTGTACCTTGTCCTACCAGACTGATTTCAGATAAGATTTAGTAAACAAGGGAGGTTAAATGCCAAGCTGCTAATATGTGATGACTAGTGCAGGCTAGTAAGCTGAAAGTGCAAGGTGCCTGGCACACTTTAGTGGAAAGTATCTAGTAGCTAAGTACCTACTACCCAAATTCCTACTGTGACTGAGTGTCTTCCATCGGAAATGCTCCTGCTAAAAGAGCTTATTAAAATATCATATAGTTCAATAACCTTCAGAAATCTGGAGCATATTGTGGCCTCTACAGATAGGCTAAACCCTACCGCACAACTCTTCTCCTTTGAATGAATACTTTCTTTTTGTAATGAATATTTTTTAAAAAGCAAATGAAAAGTAGCATGCAAATATGCATTATGTAAATCCCTCCAAAAATTGTGCTGAAAACCACATAATGCAAAGGCCAAAGTGAAGATTATTGTGCATTATTACTGAGGTTTGAGTGAAGAAATCTTTGAAATCTGTGTATTTTCTTGTGAAAATCTTAAACTGCATGATTTCTAATGGCTGAAAGTGCTTAAAACGAGTCAGCAATACAGGAGAACGAAGTTCCATAATTTTCACAGACCATGTGTTACTCTGCAGGCTCTTCAGTCTTTGTTATTTTCAAAGATGCAATCTCTATTTTCCATTCAACCAGCTTAAGGTGCCAGCCTAAGGCCTGATTTTTGGGAATCTTTTCCATCTTCACACTTCCATGTAAAGAATATGGAAAACACAGCAACCCTGAAAAAAACCCCAGGCTATTATTAATATTTTGAGTTGGACATCTAGTTGCTGAGATATTTGCAATTCACTCAGAAATTGTCACAAGTTGTTCTGTATCTCAGTTGCATATAGTGAAATGCATATACTTTTCCTACTCATGTTTTTGGAAGAGAAGTTTCAAAGCCAGGGAGCCTCAGAGAACCCTTGGGAACTGTATGCATTGGCACAATGAAAAAAGAACTTGAGCTTTTATTTAGCAGCATTTAGCTGTAAAATACACCTGAATCAATTGATTTGTAAAAAATATAAAGGAATATTGCACAGATGCTGGATCATATGTATTCCCCTTATATACCAAACGGGACAGGAATTAGCAGGAAAACTTACTAGGCTCATGTAAAGGCTTGTGTAATGGATAAGAATAGGGTGGCAAAACTAAGGTAAAAACAATTCCTAAGTTTCAAGACTTAAAGTGTTTGACTTGCAACTGTGGTAATTACTAGTATCCTTTTTGCACAATGTTCATGCAGACTTTCACACGAACTTCAGGAAATCTGAAATATCTTCCCAATGCATAGAACTGCCAGTGAACTGAGGAATTTAGTGTTCATTATACCATCATCTCTCACTTTGGCTAAATGAGTAGCTTTTGGCATCAAGAGGCGTTATCATGTGTGAGAAATAGCCAATATCAGACCACACAATTTGCTTTTACATCATTTATTTTTGGTTTTCTCTCTTGTTTTGCTATCGAAAGGCTGTATCTGAGTGTGCATCAGATGGAGTGTGGACTGGACTAGTGAGAGATTGGATTTTTGACTGAGGAGAGAATCTGAGCAACTTCTGCTTCTCTGAAGTGACACTACAGTCACCTGTCTTTTGCACTACAAAACTGACATCCTGGTAAGAGCTTATAGAGAAAACAATTCCATGGGAAAGTTGAACATTTTCATTTGTGGGACTAGATTCAAGGCTAAATTGAGATCTGCTTTCTGAGAGGAACAGGTAATTTAATATTCACTCAACCCATGAATTGGTGGGACTGGTTCTTAAACAAATGCCAGCGTAACTTAGAGTAACCCAAAGTCCAAAGCTGGCATCGAGAGCTCACAGTACCAGTCAGTGATCAACAGACTGTAAACATGCTCTCGTGTCATCCTCTTAATTTCTCTCCTGCTCTGGTTCTTTGTCAGATATGAGTATTTTTGTTTGTACAGAAAAATCTGCCAGAGCTCCAAGCTACCATTTTTTCCAGATCTCAAGTTCCTACCCCCTCCTCTGTATGGGGCAGTATTACCATTAAAAGACACAGTTAGAAAAGTTGTTTTTCATTAAAATTGCCTAATTTTGTCATTTTGCAGCCTCAAAAATGTCTGAATCATTTTGCAGAAATATTTGAGTCATGAAAGGGATCAAGCATAGCAAATAGCCTGAACGATTAAACTACAAGCTATTGAAAATAGACCTGTGAGACACAGAAGCTAATTCAATTCTTGCTGTATGCTATATTATAAGCTCTACAATTAAAATTACCTTTCTGCTGTCTTTCATTCACTTTGGAGAGTTTGGCATTCAACAAGAGTAGTGTTCAGCTCAGTGGTGTTTGACTCTAAAGGTCTTACTTTCATTTGAAAATTTTTAATATCATGGGAAATATTTTGCATCATTTGGTAGCAATGAAAAGGAACTTGCATGCGTCAACTTCATGGACGACAGGCTTCGATATAGTCAGAGTTCAAATTATCTCTGCAAATACATGTCTGGAATTCAAATAATCATGGATTTTTAAATGTTTTGTTAGCATTTGTTAGCCTTCTCACAGCAGTATAAGCTGCAGCAAGATTATTCAGAGAGTACTCTTAAGCTATTTTAATGTTTTAACCTTAACCAGGTAAGATTCCAGAGCAGCAGAGTTGAAGGACAAATTGTTTCTGTCCTGTAAAATTTGCAGTTGGAACATGATTTGATCATGGTCATTCGTTGCTTTGAGTAGTATTCGAAGGCAGCACTGGAGTAGGGAGTAACATATGGTCATTTCTGTATGTTTACAAGAAAACCCATTTTTCAAATAAACAGCCATTAGCAAAACAATAAGGGCTTCTAATCTCATTAATCCCCTAAAAGATTGCTGAGACTGGGTAGGGGTATATAAAGCTCCTGCTGGCCTGTGTCTCCATTTTATTATAACAGAAAGCTGTTGTTCCCGCTTCATATTCCACCCCCCCCCTTCCCTTCTCCCATGGTGGATGCTAAGAGTGTTTGTTGTAGGAAATACAAAGTGAGGTCAGTGGTTGCTATTCCTCCACGAGTGCTGCAGGCTGCAGCTATGCCTCTTTCATCCCTATGCTCGGATCCTAAATGACTTGTGCCTCTTCCCAGGAAGCAGATTCCTCACAGGAATTGAGTACCCAGGGATGTAGGTATGTGTATGAGCTACAGACATAGACTGTAGGAATAGAGTGTTAGGGAATAAGGGGCAGCTAATGACTATAAATGCACAGGGTTTTGAACACACTCTGCTTTTGCTTTCTGCACATTTTCTCTTCCTGTTTTGCTTTGCTGAGTCCCTGGCTCTAGCGAAGGATGTTCGAATAAAGCAAAGGGAGAGACAGGGATGTTCTGTGCAGTGCAGAGACACCCACTGGTATATGTAAGCAAAAAATTACCCTGCCTCAAAATGCGTATGACAGCCATCTTAACTTCTGGCAGTGAAACAGGGAACTGCAATTACTGAACCTTATGGAAGAACATCCTTCTGAGAGTATCCTACACCTTAAATACGCTGCGGCAATATGTAGCTGTACATCCGAGGGGACACGCCGAGGAGCCTAGCACTCCCCTCAGCAAATCAGCCTCAAGTTCACTTTTGTGTTTTACTGTTTCTAGCTGCAAAACGCAGCCTGAGGCAGCGTTGAAACCAAACGCCGTTCAGAGCAGTCCTAAACCCTGCCAGGGGCTGAAACGGTTTTATAGTCCTCACCGTAAGAAAGCCGTTAGGGCGTCTAAAAACAGCAGTTCAGATGAAGCCTGTGCCAGAGTTTCAAAGCTCACTAGTATTTTAAATGCTTTCTGCTCCATTACTATCTACTGTTTGCCAACAGGTATGATCAAACCTCTTTAATATGCTCTGCTACTCAGTCCTTATTTGGCCCCTGGTTTTTGTACCTTTGGTACCACTGTTTTCTCCCTGTCCCTGTTGAGAGCAGCAAACCCATGGTGACAGCTCTTCTCTTTGCTATGTTTGTGTACACATGCAAAGCTCAGTGTTGGATTAAGACACAGGAATTAAAGACCCAAGACTAAATCTCCAACTCTGGAATGATTATATGAGAATCTGTTAGGGTTTTTTAAATGAACTATCTTTATTATCCTTGAATAACAAGCTTCTGACCCATATGGTTGTGGGAGTATGATCTTGCTGTAATGGACGTAACGGTATCTGCTGCAATCTGCAGACTGGAAAGCCGTAAGGCCAGAGTGTTTTAGAGGACCAGGTTCAGATCCCCTCAGACATGCAAGAACTACCTGAGATGATGGCTACAAGTGAAGCAGTCCTGACTTATTTCCTCTTGCCCCGCCTCTCCTCAAGTTGCTGAAAAAAGGTACTTCAGGTGCCTCTCTACTACAGAGACCTAGTTACTCATAAGGGGGAATGCGCGCACCTTGGTGTTACTCCCAACATAAGGGATTGAACACGGAGCAATAAAGGGCCTCAGGCTGTCAGGCTGAGGGCTTTGGGCTAGCTGAAGCTTTCCACCCTCTGGTCCTTATTGCTGTGCAGGTGGTATAACCTAGTCAAGTGTGATTTGTGCTCTGCCAGCCAGTGTCTGCGTGTTACCTGTTACTCTCTGTGAAGTGTCACTGTTTCAGCACCTGCTCCCCACAAAATCTGTGTTTCATATACAGTGTGAACTCATGTCTCGTAGTTTTGCACGGTCCATGTTCCATCCCTCAAGGGTCCTTCCTGCAGCAGCCATCACAAATGTGGCAGCTCGTGACTCCTCAGTGGATCATTTCTCCCACCTGGCCCAGTTTGCTCTCCCCCCAGCAGGTATGCAGCAATCCCCGTACTTATTTTGGGACAGGGCACGTTCCTGCCCATGCATTCACGTAGACCTTGTCTTTTTTTCCTCTCTGCGAGTTTTGATTTCTGCAGGGATTTACAAAGTGAAAAATACCACAGGACTTGAACTGAAGGGAGAGGTAGAGGCTTTAAAAATAAGTATCTAGCGTTTGTGGTAATTAAGAAGAATTAAGAAATACGGTCCTGCACAGAAGATGCAAAGTCCAAGAAGATAAATTGAGGCTTAAGAAAAGTCCTGTCATTTCAAAATTATTCTCCTAACCTCGGAGGAGGGCGTTAATTCCAAGTTTGGCCTCACACCGAGTTTGGTGTTCCTGGGCACATCTCTCGAGGATGCCGAGCATCACGCTTCTTGTCCAGCTGCACCCTTGAGGTCCGCCTCGCCTCCCGCCTCTTCCTGCT
>NW_010254646.1:0-47065 GCF_000690775.1 Eurypyga helias
CCCCAGGAGCAGAGATTGTGGGTCTCATGTCTCGAATCCTTATGATTCATTCACATAAAATCCATTTATTTAGACTTTCCCACTGCATCCAACTGGAACAGACTGTGAATCCTGGCTTTGCTGCGTGACTCAGAGGGATGAAATGAAGGGTGTGAAGCTTGTTCACATAGTAATGCTGCTAAAATTAGAAAGGCCACAGTGGTTCTTTGTAGTTGGGAGACACATTTTCTTCCTGCCTGTAAATCTTTGTATGGAGCTGCTTGTGACTGTAATAGCCCCCTTGTGCAGGAGATTCTCCTTGGCAGCAGAACCTGCCTCCTGCTCTCATGGCAAAGCTCTGCACAGGAAGCTGCTACCCAACCTGCCAGTGATGTCAATACAAAAGCTGGGTTTGTATCCATGTAATTTTGAAAAATGGAGTTGGAAGGGAGAACAGGGAGAGAGCAAATAGTGGTGATTTCACAGGGTAATCTGAGATAAGTAGTCTTTCTGCCTTTGGGAATCACATAGGTTGGTCATCCTGGTGTTTTAGCAGTCATTCTTGTGCAACCAACCATTATTCATCACATCACAAGATTAAGCATCCTACAAATCAAACTAAATACTAAAATGTATTACTACTTTGTTATGGTTACCCTAAAACTGGCTGAAAAATTTGTTAAAATCTATGTAAAATAATTCTATAAGTCATCTCCTAGAGATCCTATAAAGTCTTAAGCACAAGTACAGGATGGGTGGAGATTGGATAGAGAGCAGCCCTAGGGATAAGGATTTGGGGGTAATGCTGGATGAAAAGCTGGACATGAGCCAGCAGTGTGCGCTGGCAGAAAGCCAACCGTATCCTGGGCTGTATCCAGAGAAGTGTGGCCAGCAGGTTGAGGGAGGGAATTCTCCCCCTCTACTCTGCTCTGGTGAGACCCCACCTGGGGTACTGCATCCAGCTGTGGGGCCCCCAACATCAGAAGGATATTGACCAGTTACAGTGAGTCCAGAGGAGGCCACAAAGATGCTCAGAGGGCTGGAGCACCTCTGCTATGGGGACAGGCTGAGAGAGTTGGGCTTGTTCAGCCTGGAGAAGAGGAGGCTCCGAGGAGACCTCATTACAGCTTTCCAGTATCTGAAGGGGGCCTACAAGGGTGCTGGGGGGGACTTTTTACAAGAGCCTGTAGTGATAGAACAAGGGGTTATGGGTACAAATTGAAATCAGGGAGGTTTAGATTAGATGTCAGGAAGAAATTCTTCACAGAGAGGGTGGTGAAGCACTGGAACAGGTTGCCCAGAGAAGCTGTGGATGCCCCATCCCTGGAAGTGTTCAAGGCCAGGCTGGATGAGGCTTTGAGCAACCTGGTCTAGTGGAAGGTGTCCCTGCCCATGGCAGGGGGGTTGGAAGTAGATGGGCTTTAAGGTCCCTTCCAACCCAAACCATTCCATGGTTCTGTGATGATTCTATGAAATAATTTTGGGTTTTTTTAATGTTTGAATACAGCATATTTTTTCTTCATACTTGTCTGAAACACTTTTTCATTGCCCCTACATCTTCAAAGCTGGTAGCCTTTTAAGAGGTTTTAAGAATTGGGAAGTCTGTTTTGTCAGTCTTTTGCGCCTTTCTAGGTAGTTTATTGCTGTCTGGTTTTCATAATTACAAGACAGCATTGCTCACAGATATTGAGAATTCACATGGCCATTCTTTTCCATTGAGTTTGTGTCGTGCTGTGATAAATGTCAAGGTGAAATATGAATCCACACAGCCAGGTGTAAGTTCTCTGGTTTTCCAGCTGTTCTGCCTAGGCTGTTCTCAACTCTCCAAGGATCTTGTTCCCTGTGTAACCTCACTATTTGTCAGCTGAGGGTGAAATAACATCTAATAATTTTGTTTTACTCTCATTTTTAACTTTCACAGAGTTTAAGGATAAGAGGATGGTCTGCACTGGGGAAGAAGGGGCAGGGGTGAGGTAGGAGAGGGCTGGTGCAGGGCTATTTTTGGATCTCATTAAGGCCTGACAACAGATGGCTTAATAAGGTAATTGCTTTAATAAAACAGAAGAATAAGAGGAGTTTATAATAGCTTGAATGACCAAAAGAGAGTTTTCTCTCCATGGACAAGATCTGCTCTGCACAGCATGCCATGGGAAAATCTATCGAGGCTCTGCTTGATGCTGCATGAATGTGGGGTGGCCATCATCTGAAGGGATGTAAGAGTTACTGTGTTCCTCATTTTGTTATGGATCTTTTAAAAGCAATTATCTTATTAAGACATTTGAGGTTGGGCCTTTCTTATTAAGATCCAGAAAGAGCCCTGCACTGTCTCTGTCTCTCTCTTACCTCACCCTTCCCACCTCTCCCTTGTGCAGGACACAGTAACACTACATCACCTACTTAAAACCCCTTTACTGTTGAAACTTTTCCTGACAGTCAGATATTCACTAGAAAATAACAGCAGTTGCTCTGAAATCTGCTTAGCTGGGTCTTAACAAGGCCCACTGATTTAACAGTGCTTATCTCTAGGAGATGCTGTTTAATGGTGCTCTTTGATAAACAGTGGAGTAAAAATATTTCAGCATTCTTACATGATGGAAATGTTACGAGCAGCCATGTTCCTGGCTTACCTCCATTTTAAAATAGTTGTTTATCTCTAGGATCTGACAACAGACACAGTGGCTACAGTGAACATTTTTTTTTTTGCTGACAATGCTATTCTCTAGCAGTGTAACTCATGAAGCAGTACTGCTTCGTTGATTAGTACGTGTATGCTTCTCTATCTCCCTGCTCACAGACCTGTCTTTTGAAATCCACCAGACTTCATGCTGCATTTTTATCATGCCTAAATCTCAAAATATGATCTTGGCTCCCCTCTTTTTTTTTTTTTTCCCCTATGCAAAACAAGAAGGATTTGCTGATTTTAGCATATTTTGATAAGAATTAAATGCATATTTTTAGCCAAGTTCTGATGTAAAAGCCCAACCCATGTATACTGTACACTGCTTACTAAGAGTCATCCTAGAGATTGCTTGTACTGGTACTTTTCTGATGTGATGTGAGAAGTTTAATATTTTTAATAAAACATATTTTACAGAATCTTGGTTTCCATCTTCATAACTCTTTAAGCAGAAAAAATAGAAATAAGATACATGATATTTAAACAAGTGTTTTATATATTCATCGTAAATGGAAGCAACCTTTATCTGTGAGTGTGAATTTACTAAGAACTTTGACAGTCTCTAATCCTTTGCAAACATATATTTGGAAACACATTCTGAATTCACAGAATACTTTTTTCCCCCCACTGTTAGGAATATACAAGTTAAGAGGCCAAATTTAAATGATTGGCAACTCATCATTGAAATTTATATAGAGATGTGAGAGAAGTCTCTAGTGTGCACTGAGAATATATTATGGAAAACATTGTATGGGTTGTCTCATATATGTACCATACAGCTATTTCAGGTGTATTGTGATTTCAAAGCTTTGATCATTGTATGATCAATAGATCATTCTGAAAATGTAATTAAAGCATTTTAAGATTGTATTTAATAACTTTAATGTTATGCTTGTGTTCCAGTTTTAGGTTGAGAAGTTAAAAAGGAATAAAACTGCTGTCATCTGAAACATGCATTATTTTAAAAAGTACCCAATACAGTACAATATGTGCCATTAAATGAATGTCATTAGCTCTTGCTAAATAATAAGTATTAACTGCTCTTTACTTTTAAATGTTTGTAGGCAAATTTAGCCTTGCAAGAAGGAAGACTTGCAGCTGCCCAAACAGAACTGAATAATGCACAAATTCAGCTGGATGAGAAGCAACTGGAACTGGATCAAGTACAAGCCATGTATGATGCTGCTATGAAAGAGAAGCAGGCCTTACTTGATGATGCTGAGGCATGCAGAAGGAAGATGAACAATGCCACGGCTCTGATTGAAGGATTAGGTGGAGAAAAGGTACTAGCACTTATGAGTAGGTTTCCAGCACAAAATTTTGAGAATACTCCATAATAATAATTGGAAGTGCTGAAGAAATTCAGGGCACGGTGACATCTCGATGTCACGTGACACTTTATTTTAGTTATATGTATGGCTTTTGCTTGAACTTAATGTATCTAATAAAGTAAAAAATTTCTTGTATTGACTTAATTCTTCTGTATGAAGATTTATGTCATATCATATGGCTCGTATTAGGATACAGTTCAGATTTAAAGCCAAGGAGCCAAATTCCTTTTAGCTTTAATAAGAAGAGGAATTAGGCTTAACCTAAATAATTGCCCTAAAATATTTATAAGAAGGATTACTCTATTTTCTCACCAAGTATACAAGAATAGCAATTAGAAGCTTAACTAATTTCCTGAATTATGTTTGAAGTTCAGATTTCTACTGGAGCCTTTTACAGAATTGTGGGCTAATTGTTATCTTCTGCACTGAGCTTGAAATTTACCTTTTTATGCAGATTTTTCTTGCTTTAGCCTGAAGGTTTCCAGAGGAAACAGGATACTCTTCTTTTTCATCTGATTATTTGCTTTCATAATTCCTTAGTTGATTTCACACAGAGTCAAAATTTACAAGGTTGAGAGCTTTGACTTCAACCATTGCATGCTGTGTTTGCATAGCCGCACTTCAAAGCACATCAGTCAAAAATCTTAGATGCTTTATTGTATTTTTCAGTGAATTTTTTAATTTAAGACCAACACCAAAATAGGAAGTTACAATGCCTTATTTTGGGTTTTCTGAAGCCCTGTGGTATGAGGTCTTGTAAGAGCTGTTACTCCATTCTACTTTTAAAAATTCAAACAAACCAAAAAAAAAAAAAAAAAAAGACTATATATGGCACTTGGAGCCTTGGGCAAAACAGGTGCTCGGTTAAATGTGTATTTTCTCAATTTAAAATACGTAGGTCCTGACCAAAATTGCATGCAATGTGATTGGAAGGAACAGAAATCTAGAGAGAAAGGCATAACTAAAACTCAAAAATAATAGTAAATCACAGAATCATGGTATAATTGAGTTTGGAAGGGACCTCTGGAGGTCATCTAACCCAACCCCTCTGGCTCAAAGCAAGGTCAGATAGAGCAGGTTGCTCAGGGCATTGTCCAGTTGGGTTTTGAATATCTCCAAAGGTGGAGACTCCTCAACCTCTCTTGGAAACCTATCCAGTCCTTGACCATTCTCACTGTAAAATTTATTTATGTCTTTAATTGGAATTTCCTGTATTTTGATTTGTGCCCATTTCCCCTTGTCCTTTCAGTCGGTACCACTGAAAAGAGTCTAGCACCCTCCCATCAGCAATTTCTCCCTGCACTGTCTGTTTTCCAGACTAAACAATCTCAATTCTCTCAGCCAAGCCTGTCGCCAATGTTTACATCCCTGACCAGTTCTGTCTTGTTTGCAAGTCTGAGGTTCAGCAAGCCACCTGCCTTCACTGGATCCTCAGTTACCTGTGTTAAGAATGTTTTGTCAGCATACTCCTCAAAACCTCCTGGACTGCTTGTGTCTTGCTGTGTTGTCCTTTCAGAAGATATCAGAGTGACTAAAGTCTTCCGTGTAGACCAGGGCCTGTGAATGCAAAGTTTCTTCCCACTGAAGAAAGACCTCATCTATTTCTTGCTCATTACGTCTGTAGCAGGCAGACACATCTCCCATGATATGTCTCTACTGGGTCTGCCCTCTAATCGTAACCAATAAGCTCACATCTGGCTCATTGTCCAACCCAGAGTCTCAGATGCAGAACTCCATGCATTCCAGCTGCTCTCTGACATGAAAGAAAGCTCCTTACCTTCCCAGCTTGTCCTTCCCAACAAGTCTGTATACACCTGTTGCATCACTCCAGTTGTGGAAGCCTTCCCACCATGTCCCCATGATGCCCGTAACACCATGTCCCCATGATTCTCATGACATCATGACTCTGCAACCACATGCACACCGCTCATTCCTCATTTGATCTCCATGCTGTGCACATTGGTATACAAGCACTTCAAAGAGGTGCTCAGCTGTGCTACTTTCCCAGAAACAGTATGAAAGCCATCCCATTGTTCTGTCTGGTAGGCACTTGTTTATGTGGATATGCTTGTGGAGGTCCTCCATCATCCCTGGTTTATAAATTGCAGGATCCCTACTGTTTGTATCACTCCACACATTTTGTTTGCCAACCCAGTCCTCCACTTCCTCATATGATTGTTGTTCGTCCTCTCCCTCCCACTTTGTTCCTCAGTTAAAGCACTTCTTACCAGTTTGGCCAGCTTGTTGGCAAAGATGCTTTTTCTCCACTTGGTCATATGGTTGCCATCTCTTCCAAGCAAACTGCTACTTCTGAAAAGAATGATTTAAAGCCAAAAAAACTCCCAATTCAAAGAACAATCGTTTACCAGAAAGAGATAAATTCTTAAGTTAGATCTTCATGTTAGTTGTGTCTCTGCTTAATCTAACTTCTTTATAATTCACATACAGCTTCGTTGGACGGCAAGCAGCAAAAACTTTCAAAATCAAATCACTAATTTAGTGGGGAATGTTCTTCTGGCTACTGGATTTCTCTCTTACTCTGGACCTTTCAATCAGGAGTACAGGAATTTGCTGCTCCAATTGTGGAAGAGAGAGATGGACAACAGCAAGATTCCATACAGTAATGTAAGTGTTTGCGCTCTGTGCTGACCTTACTCTTTGCCTTGCAGAGAAATAAAGTGCAGAGCATTCTGTTTCATAAGCACATAATTGGAAGATTATATACAGGCTGTCACCTTCCATCAAATTTTTAATAAATAAAAAAATCTATATCTATGTCTTCATAAATCTAAATTTAAGATCCTCTTTATACTGTCATGCATTGCAAGATTGGTATATAGGCCGTCGCTCTGGCAAATCTGAGAGAGAGATGCTGTCTGAGGTCAGCTGCCCTGGGAGGAAATTGCACAATATGGGAAACGAAATAAGATTTATCAGCTTAGAATAGTTTTAACTTATTGTAAGAGGTTCCATCACGTAGTCCCAGTTTTCCCTATATTTGATGGTTTTTGCAAATACCATGTTGAGTCCATAATTGCAGTCAGCAGGTCAAGCAAATCAGTAACATCTAGCGTTTACTGAAAGTGGAAAATGTGTGTGTTGAAGAAAACACCAGTTGTAACTGTCTCCCTCAACATTTTACATTTTCCCCTTACAAGGAATAACTTGTGAATATGTGTTTGAGAATACCACTCCACATCTTGTACTGCTGTGTCCCTATAGTTTTCCAGGCAGTCTTTGAAGCAGCAGGTCCCAAGTTTGGACCACAGGAGGGTGCAGAGGTGGGGAGATTGGTCTGTGGCATCTGAGTTGGGTGGGAGTTACGCCTCAACCAACTTCTGGGCACCCAGCAAGGTTTACCCTATTCACACTTTTACCACCTATAGGCTCATGTGGTGCCACTAGAATTCTGCTCTCTCTCTAGATATCTATTTTTCACTCTGAACTGTAAATCTAGAATATAAAGGGTGACTTTGAATGAAAGGTTTTAATGTATTTTGTATTTCGGACATACTGCATCAAAAATTCTTTAACCTATTGTTCTTAATAATTAGAATTTTTACACAACAAACTAGGAATAAAAAAATCCATTATTTTCATTTAGGATTACTGAAGTACAATATTCTAATAATCTGGATTGACTAGAAAATATCTGTGAGATGGAACAGTTTTTCCTTTTTTAAGCTTCACACTTTTATTCTTAGTGTACCTTGATTAATTCTTGATTGACATAAAAATACTCTTACACTCAGTTATAGAAAAGACCACTGCACAATTTGAACCAGGAAATATCTCCTCTGCACCTCTGTGTATTATCAATCAGTGCCCTCCTGTCATACCCTCTCCTGTGTACCCACACCATTTAATTTAGTTTCATTTGAAGTGTCTTGTTGAAACGATTAAGTTAAACAAAAGCTGGGTTTTGTAAAGCTTGGTGTACACCACTTCATCTCAGCTATTAAATCCATTACATTTGTCACCGGCGGGGCTGTTCTCAGTGAGTCTGACACCGCAGCTTCTCCTCAACCGGCTGACGTCTGTGCGGGCAGAGGTGGCTTGAAGTGCAGTGAGGCCGGGGTCCCATCGTGCAGCTTCAGTTCCCTGCCACATCATATGCTACTTTTATTAAAGTGAGCCACCCGCACGCTGGGACTCTGATGGAGAACAGCTTCCCTTACTTGAATCTTGTTTTTCCTTTTCCTACTCAGGACTTCCATGCCTGGTAGCCATTCGGGTGCATAGGCTTTGCATGTGGCCAGCAGCAGCCTTGTCCATATTCCGTGACTTTTAGGAGGTCTGTCTAATATTCTTCCCTGCACCTGAAAGATATATTCATGCTGAAGGCAGAATATAGGCCATAATAATAAACAGTCTTTCTGAGTAATCTGTCCCTGTTGTCTTCTGTTTGGTTTTGTGAACACTTGGGTTTATTTTCTCCAGCAGTAAAGGTTGGACAAACAGTTCAGGGAGTCTCTCTTCCTTTCAGTACAGGAGAGGAAACATTAAGCTCAAATGAATCCTGTCCTCAGCTGTCAAAGCTGTTGACAAAGCAGGTGCTGCTGGGAAGTGCTGGGAGCAAGTGAGCAACCTGTGTACAGCTGTGGCTGTACCGCTGTGAAACAGTTGAAGGTACATTAGTACCCCTGCTGCACCTCTTTTCAGGTCTTGGGGGGATTTGGCAGTTAAAACCTCTATTTGTCTAGTTAAAACCTCTTCTGTTTGTCTCACAGAAGTTACTTGTGAATCTTCGTGGTTTTTTGTTGTTGTTACATGAGGTGGTGCATAATGCTTCTGGTAACAATGCTTAACCTTGGCCTGACAGAGCGTACCCCTCAGCCCAGCCCAATTTGTGCTGTGACTTACAAAGATGAATGATTGTGGCTTGCCCAGAAAAGCTCTTGAAAGTTTCTGATGGTAAGTAATGTGTAGGGCCAAGATGGATTTATTATGAAGTACCAGTACCAGTGCAGTCTCAGGCAAGAGTCTTTACCAGTGTGGAGTTATCCTACAAACATTCATCTCAGGGAGGCTTTTTCTTAAATTCAGTGTACAAAATGTTCTTAAAGGCTACTTACCTTGGGGAATAAGGACAAGGACTTGGATGTATAATGTCCTTAGAAAGCAAGACATATAGAACTAGAATTCTGCCTCTATGAAGATGTTTTGACCACACTATGAGTCAGCTGCATCCTTCAAAATTTGAGGATTACTTTTTGATTTTTTTGTTGGGTTTTTTTTTTGTGTTGTTTTTTTCTTTTTTATATGGTCAGGTTAGACACAGAATGTCATAATTAACATGTTTTAAACCATAATTACCATTCTGTTTAGACAGTTGCTGTTAAAGACAGGATTATGATTTCGGTGATAGTGTATGGAAGAGTGTTTTATTTTCTTCCAGTGAATTAAGTACTCACAAAAGGCAGCATATGGGCTTCTCTTCATACTTCTCACCACAGGAAAGAAAGCAGCTTTGCAGTTCAAGCAAAAGGCTTGACATCTGCCTTACTTTGTCACAGACTAACTGGCTGTGGGTGTATGAGTCATTTAGGCGAAACAATTTAGAGAGCGCTGTTTAAAATTAGCTATCTATCTGTGTATTTAGGCACTTAAATTAGCTAAGTTTCAGAGCTGCGGGGTGACTGATACTTCCTGCTTCAGTAAGAAAAAATTTAAAGCTGTTTAGATTTTACTCATCTGCTTAAGGAGCTAAATACAGTTTTATGTTCCAATTGCTGAAAATTTTGGCTAGTAAAGGCTTTACTGTCCTTTTCACAAATGGAAATTGAATTCTTAAACTTTCTTTGTCTTCTGAGAATGGTTAGTGTTGCTTCATTCAGATTCTTCAATTATCAGAGTAGTAAAATAAATCAAAGGGATAAAAAAGTTTTTGAGTCTGCAACCACTGGTATCACTAACTCTCCTGATTGTACCACAAGTCTCACAGTATTTTAAATTTTGCTTTAGGCTTCTAATGCTAAATTATGTGATTTTTGCAGGAGTCACAGGCTTTTTCTTTCTTTTTAAACATGTTGTTTGTAGAGAAAGTTTAAAAACAGGAATTCTTGAGTGGAAACAATATGAGAGACATAAAAACCCCCTACCCCTTCAGTTTTATTCTTTTTAAACTCACATCATTATTAAGTTACTTTTCTAATTTGGAGAATTTGGTTTGTGATTTTAATCACTGTTTTCTTCACATACACATTCGTTAGGGGCCAGTCACTGTTCATAGTGAATAAAACAGAGCAGGTTAATCAATGTTTGCAAATCAAACTTTAGGAGAATATGAGCTGGGAAAAGTTCTTACCATAGCAACAATAACTTTCCTGTTATTCATGGTTACTGATCCATAGCACATCTCCTCTTTCTTCTCCGAGGCTCCCACAAGCCATCCTGTATTCATATACATACATGGAGGGCACTTTACAATTTTGCAGGAAGTTCCTGTGACCGAGACAATGTTTCCTCTTGATCTAGGAAAGAAAAGGGTTTGCCAATAACAAAATCAGCTTGTCGTTTGATACTGAACTGCTGTCAGAGTTTCTCTGACACTCTTTGGTGGACATCGAAGCCTCAACAACATTCACTTTCATTAATGCCCAATATCTGTGATTTAAGCGCTGAACTTTAAAGAAAGATAACAAAAACCAATAACTACCAAATACATTCTATCATGTGTTATGATCAGAATAAGAAGAGAAACCTTCCATCAAACATGTTAGTATAACTCCTCTAACTGGTGCTAATTTTGTAATTACATATTTTCCATTAGGACCTGAACCTTACTGGTATGCTTGTTGACAATGCTACAGTGGATGAGTGGAACCTCCAGGGTCTTCCAAACGATGACCTTTCAATTCAGAATGGCATCATTGTCACAAAAGCATCAAGATATCCTTTGCTGATTGATCCACAAGGTCAAGGAAAGATCTGGATTAAAAATAAGGAAAAGAATAATGGACTTCAGGTAAATAGTTCATTAAATGTCTCTTGTGTGTGTCATCTCGCAGGATGAAAATGCAGTCAGTTATGGGCTTTAAGACCTCCTGACTCAGGTGTCAGCTGTATTAGAAGAATCTGTGTTCTCCCCTTGTAAGATCCAGGAGGAACACCTGGTTATATAAATACCCAAGTGTTTAGATTATGTCTTTACATCTGGGATATTGTAGTTAGCTATGGTCTTGTTACAGTTATATTGTTAGTCACTAAGGCACTAACTTAATCCTGCAGTTTCGTTTGGACTAAAAATGTAGGCAACATGCTATTTTGGTGGGTACACATATGTTTACATTACAGCAAAGCTAAAAGTGTAGAGTCGTGGAATGTAGTATTAATTTTTAAATAATATACTGTTTTAAGACTGTGTAATGTGCCTCTAGATATATTAATTATGCCTTTTTCAAAGACCAGTGCCTGCAAGACAAGGATTTCTTTTAAAAACCTGTCTGTCTTACGTTTTTTCCTGGTAAAAAACCCACCCCAAAACCATGGCTTAACAGATCCCTGGAAAGGCTATTCAATTATTATCTCAACGGCTTATGTTAGATTTATTACACTTAAATAAATGAAAAAGAATATGTATGATTTTTAGCAATTTTAAGACTTTATATTGTGAAATGGGAACTGAATTGGGAGTTCAACATCTGCTGTGAGACCAGGCCTCCTATGTAACTATGGTTCCCTGTCTGAACCCTATGAATATTTCCCTATTTCACATTAGTGTTCTGAGCATAAATCCATTATTATTTAAATGGTATTAAGATACTACAGTGATTAGTTAGATATGTAGATACATGAATAAACAAATAACAATAAAGAAGGGTGATCTCCTATTCTGTTAGGCTTAAAGCAAAACTTCCGTTCATTTCAGCAGAGGTGAGTGTTGGTCTCTAAAATGTAACTATTTGTGTAGATATCCCAGGATGAGTATAATTTTTGAAAGTTGCCGTAGATTTTATACTGTTTTCTGTGTGCTTGCAAGTGGATGTTACATTGTGAACCAACCTTCCTAGGTTACAGCTATGAACCACAAGTTCTTCAGAAGTCACATAGAAGACTGCCTGTCCTATGGCCGACCTTTGTTAATTGAGGATATTGGAGAGGAACTTGATCCTGCTCTAGATAACATCTTGGAAAAAAATTTAATAAAATCTGGTTCAGCACACAAAGTAAGATGAATTGCAAACATGAAATTAAAAGCCAATAGGACAGATGCTGAGTATCTGGTAGTTTGGATAGTTTGGATACTCCCAAAATTCACACCTTTGTAACACTTAGAAAGATGAGCAGTGAACTCATGGGATTATTTTTTACCCTTTAAGCAGAAAGTTTAAAGAGTGTAAATGAAAATGTAAATAAAAGAGTTAATCTGTTTTTCACTGGATAAAATAACTGTTCTTCTGAATTCAGCTTTTGAAAACTGAGTAATACCTTTTATTTTCAGGTGAAAGTAGGTGACAAGGAAATAGAACTGATGAAGGGGTTTACCCTATATATCACAACAAAATTGGCTAATCCTGCCTATGCTCCAGAAATAAGTGCAAGAACAACTGTGATTGACTTTACTGTTACTATGAAAGGGCTAGAAGATCAGCTCCTTGGCCGTGTCATCCTCACAGAAAAAAAGGTATCTAGTAGACTTCAATATCTATACAGAGGGAAGGCTTGTTCAGTATCTGCACCATGAATGGATATATATTCAGTGTCTTGGCTGAAGTCAAATGCAAGAACAAAAATGTGAATGAAAGTTTAGGGCTTTGTGCATTTGCTGAAAGACAGTGTGGAGCTGGTCTTTAATTGGGTGGTGGGACCTAAACATTTATTGTAAGATCTTGCCTTGGAAAGAGAAGAAAGAAAATTACTCATTAAAAATACATCACAGGGATATACATGGCAATCATAAAGCAGTTTTCTTCCTTCATATATAGCAAAGGCTCCTTGTTCAGTCAGAAACCTCTTTTATTTCTGAATTTCCTTTTGAACTTAATTTGAATTACATGAAAAAATGCTTATGAACTCTAACTACTTTTGCCAGCCAGGCTCTGGTGTGCAAGGAGATACGGGATTTTTAAGGACCACTGAACACTGACTTGACTCTGCTCTTGCTAAAATTTCCATTGATTATGTGGGAGCAAATATTAAGAAGAAAATCCTCTCTGGTGTTTTTCACGAGTTTTATTTCATAATATAAAATCTGAGACATCCTCCACAATAATTTAATTCTTAGATAGTTCCTATTTCTATTTGCGTGATCTAATTTAACAACCTCGTTATCCAAAAACTCAGAAACTTAGGAGGCAATTCATCATAGGCACTGGAGACAAATGTGGGTTTTTTACTGTCATACCAATAAATACATGAACGTTATGGTCCAATTACACTAAAATGAAATATTTCCTTCCTTTCTCATTAAAGTGAAAGAACAGAAGTTGTATTTCCCATCAAATTGAATGACTTATTTATTTCAAATATAGCATTTTATAATTGTGTCTTTGTGAGAAAAGTAAAAAAACCCCAAACAATTAAGGTTTGGACTAGCAGAGCTGCTGCTCTCAGTCAGTTACTCAGGTAGGGTTGCTTATGTGAGAGCCGTTCCCTACAGAAGGGAATTAATTCCTCCTTTGTCTTCCCCAAACATGTTCTAACCAGTGTGTTTTAGTGGTGCTGTCACTTTCTCCGGCCAACACCTTTCCACTTCGCTCAAACGAGCATTCGCAAAAGTAAGGACTGGAATTTGACTGCCCTTCCTTCAGTCTGACAGTCACAAGCAGAGGCTAGGAGGTCACTGTTGTACCCAAACTTCCTGTGATTTGTTCGATGAAAAATGGAGAAGCTACAGTGCAGGTACTGGGGAAAAGCTATCCATTAGCAGGGTGGGACGTGTTGAAACTTTACTCCAGTACATGTATGTTAAATTGAACAGCAACAGCAGGAGTGGATGGGACTATCCTGACTGACTTACCTCTGGTGGGAGACAGAGGTTTAACTCAAGATAGATGTGAAATTGGTTTCTCATGACCTACATATAAAACTCATCTCCCCACACACGGATACCCTCACCCTGTGTCTTTTTTCCTTGAACAAAACTGTTAGAGATTTCAGACTGAATGTATGTAGCAACACCTAGTCTGCATTTTGGGTCAAAAATACAGTCACCGAAAAATAACCATCCAGTGCTGTATATCAGCTGAAGAGAGCTCCATGGGTAGCTGGTTAGTATCAGCCCTAGTTGCTGCACAGGGACGTGGTTGCAGGTGACCAGGATTTATTAAACAACTTCTCATTAGCAGATATGAAGAAATCATGGTTGTTCTGTCTCAGTAAAGAGGAATGTCCTAGTGCAGCTAGCCAGATGCAGAGTTTTGCTAAACTTAGTTCAAAGAAAATACAGAACATGAACAGAGAATTTGAAGAACAGGTTTTCTGTTACAAACAAGAAGACAAGTTTATGATCCCTGAGCTAAAGTAATAGGTTACAGGAACTAAGACACTCTTACAGATTGCTACAGTGATCAATGAAATATATGATCAAAGTAGTGTTTATCCTTCCCAACTTTAAAGGTTACTCCTGTAACTATATGGGAAAAAAATGTTGTCATCATCTTTTTGTACTTGGAGAGTGAAACTGCTGCCACTATTTGTGTTCAGAACAGCTATTTGTTTTTATGTTGCAAATGCCGTCATGGAATCCCCTTGCAAACAAAAGTCTGGCATCTGGCATATTTGCTAATTTTCTGAAAGATACTTTTTACAGGCTTACAAATAGAAAGGGTGAGGAGCCTGTTCTTAAACAAATCATATCCTTAAGTAGAATTTAAGCATGTACTTAAATGCATGTTTGTTCTGTAGAGCTACTCCTTCTGTGTAATTCTAATCTTTATTGCATTAATGGTAAAGAAAGAGGTGAAAATGCAGAAAATCTGAAGCTGAATGACTGATGCTTAAGTCATTCCCATCTTCTGGGATGCAGTTATTTGTAGCTTCCACACAGCTACATTCTGTAGCCCTAGAATATATTACAAACAGGTTTCCAAATAAGAAGTTTGTGAGAGTAAAGAAATTTGTCACTTCTTTGAGTACAGGAGCCTCTCCTGTTCTACATAACTCTGTACATCTTCCTTTTCTCTAGCTTGGCATGTTGACAAGAATGAAAATAAACTGAAGCCATAAGTGTAGATAGATGGGTATTATTAACTGCTCTTTTCTTACAGGAAAGGTGACTTTATTAAATAAAGGTAGCCGGTGAGGGTATTCCTGAGCTGTGTTGGTCTGTGCAGTATTGGCTTGTTGTGTTGGCTTGGCGTTGTGTTGACTTGTCTGTCATTGTACCCTTGCTGTTGTCTGTCTTGTAGCAATAGCATAAAAATGCCATATGACAGATAATAATTGTACCGTTTCCTTTTTTATAAGCAGCAGGAGTGTATCTTGCAAAGCCACAGAATCGTAGAAATTAGAAATCGAAAAGGTCATTCAGTCAACTTCCCTAACAATGTAAAATCCATCCATGCAATACATCTCAGTCCTTTGTCTGATTTAATTTTAAGTACTTAATGTAGCATGGCTTTTAGCACTTCCCGTTGGAAACTAGCTTTAGTCTGCATCTTACTGTATGGAAGTTTTTCCTGGTAATTCTGATGTGTTTTCACACCTCAGTATGCTGCATCAATCAAATAAATACAGTATACATATAAATTACGTTAGCACATAATATTTATGTGTTTTGTAGAAAAAGCAGCAAAACCCCCAAACTATCCTGCACAAAATTATGTTTTCTGTGTCATTATAAGGGATCTTTCTTTGAATTAATCTTAAATATTCTAAGGAAAATTTCTGAATACAGGAACTGGAGGCAGAAAGAGTCAAACTGATGGAAGAAGTGACATCTAACAAGAGGAAAATGCAGGAGCTTGAAGATAATCTACTCTTCCGTCTAACCAGTACGGAGGGCTCTTTGGTTGAAGATGAGTCTCTAATAGAAGTCCTAAGAATCACGAAAACAACAGCAGAAGAGGTGAATTTTGAATGCATTACAGATACATTCTGTAATTGTAATTTAAAGATTATTTAAACACATATTTTTCTGCTTTTGGGTTGGGTTTTTTCCATTCAGAGCTACTGTATAACACCTGACTTCTTAACAAATAAATAGTAGAAACACTATCATTTTTTCTTCATAAATTGTTGCAAAATTAAACTATCACCTGGATACTGCTTTATATTCCAGGCATGCTTTTGCAGGTGTAAGTTTAAATCAGATCCCATTGTGCTTGGTGTTAAAACACATGAAGACACAATGTCTGTGCTAAAACACTGACAGAGGGAAGCAAAGCTTAACTAAAAATACCATTGTGATCTTAATCAAGACCTTTTCTTTTTGCTTGTGCAGTATAAATCACAAGTGACATGACTTAATCTTTGTGGTCTTTTCCATTAATTTTAAGGTCAGTGAAAAATTAAACATAGCAGCAGAGACAGAGGTGAAAATCAATACTGCACGTGAAGAGTATCGTCCCGTTGCTGGTCGAGGCAGCATCCTGTATTTCCTAATTGTGGAAATGAGCTTGGTTAATGTCATGTACCAAACATCCTTACGACAGTTCCTTGGCATTTTTGACCTGTCAGTGGAAAGATCTCAGAAATCTCAGATCACAGCAAAACGAGTAGTATATGTAGTTGAGCATCTCACCTATGAAGTTTTCAAGTACACGGTTCGAGGGCTGTATGAAAATCACAGATTCCTGTTTACATTGCTTCTGGCACTGAAGATTGACTTGCAGGCCAAGAAAATTTCACACACTGAGTTCGAGACACTGATCAAAGGTAATTTCTCTAAAAATATTCCTGTTTACATATGTCTGTGAACTGCTAAATTCTGATTTTGCAGTTCTTGCACAAACGATATGTGGTAACCAGTGGATCTAATGTTTTTTTAACTGGTGAATGAAAGCATATATAGCCCAAGAAGAATATTAAGAGGCAAATTTTCCAAAACAAGACCAATATAAAATATTTATTATCAAAATAATGCTTAAATGAGGATATTTAACTGTTTTTCACCGGGGGAAAATAGTCCATTTCTTTGTAAGAGACCATATAGTTTTCCCCTGTGGGCCTCTTTGATTTGCCACATACCGATGTCTGTGAGCTTGAAGACAGTTAGTAAAATCTCTTTTGATGGCTGGTGAGCAGGCATGTGGATGCGCAAAGACTCTGTACCACATGCAAGTGACACTATAAAAGAAGTGGGAATCTGTTACATGTTGTAAAACATTGTTATATTGCATTAGATTATGCCACCACTGCATGTCAGTACTCAGACACAATCAAGGAGAGAAATTTTAGTAAAGTTTATAAAGTTTGATGGAATCAGACCCCACCATCTCCAAGATATGATAAATACAATCAGGTAAGTGATAAGACAAGTACAGTCAGGTACTTGCCATCCAAATACCTCAGTTTGCTTTGCAAACACTGATTTAATGTTCAGCTGTGACTGAGCATGACATCATGCGAATGGACATGACGCTGAAGTGGTGGTTGAGCCAAGAGGCTGTTGAAGTTGCACAGTCCTGGGAATGAATGCACCATGTGCTTTCTTATTCTGTAGCCCAGGTGAAGGGAGATTGGACTAACCATAGGTCCTTTCTACATCTGGTCTGAAGACTTGGGTTTAAGTATCATTTTAGGTAGGCAAGTTTTATTCCAGCTCTACAGGTGGAGGAAAAGGAGCACAGAAAACTACTGGGGTATCAGTTTTGGGAGGTATTGAGACCACTGCCCCAAAAGATCTTTGTTAAATGACTCTTCCATGCAAATTCTAGGTCTCTGTATCCTGGCTTACTGTTGTGGTTTAGCCCTAGTAAGCAAACAATATTCTTCTCAGCACAAATCCAATGCATAACCTCATACCAGCTACTATGAAGAAATTGACTCCCAACTAAAAAAAGCACATTCACAAAGATTTTTTACTCCCTAAATTATAGAAATATTTTTTATTACTTGTCATTTTTCTGTTTGACAATGTCTGATTTTCTCTATAATGCTTTTCACTTTGCAGGAGGTGCCAGTTTGGATCTGAATTCTGTGGAACCAAAACCAAAAAAGTGGATCCTTGACATGACATGGCTCAATCTTGTGCAGTTATCTAGCTTGCACCCTTTTAATCAACTTCTGGTGCAAGTTGTTAGGAACGAGAAGTCTTGGAAGGCTTGGTTTGATGAAGAAACACCTGAAAAAGCTGTTATCCCTAATGGGTATGACAGCTTACTGGATCAATTCCATAAACTGCTCCTTGTCCGTAGCTGGTGCCCTGATCATACTGTTGCCCAAGTAAGATATGTTTTCATGCAATGGTTATGCCATATGGCATCTCCTGTAGAATTGCTAGTTCCAATCTTATGTTCTCTGAATTTGTTTTTATTGTAATACTTGTTGCAGAGTGAGCTATTTTGAAAATCAGATATTGAAATTTTTATAATAAAAATATTCTACAAAATATTAATTTATTTAATTCCAATTAGTTATAAATAGTATTGCAAAATATGAAATAAATTGTGTTAGAGCTGTAAGAATATCACTGGTTTTGTGCGGCACTTCTAAAGTGGAATCGTGAAACTTGTAAAGCAGCTGCATTGTTCTGCTGAATCAGAAGATACATCCTTACATTTTCACAGAAGAAGTGGAAGGAGGACATTTCGCTTTGATGAGAAATACACTAAAATAGCAGATAAACTATTTACTTTCCTCCATGCTGAGGAAGTAATAATTAAGACTGTCTCATGGCAGGTATCATAAAAGAAACTGCAATAGGCTAGCGGATTTTTCTTCTCTATGTAGGTCTAAAAGAGATGTATGAGCCTTTGAGTATCCTCTTTTCACTTTTTTTTTTTTGCTTTAGCTACACTGTAAAGTAGTACTTCTGATTTCCTGCACAGCTCAACTTTACATGTTACGTGTTTTGACAGCATGCTGTGCTGTGCTGTTTAGGGGACACCATTTTTTTCATGAACCTCTTTTTCAAAAGGACCCCCTCCTTCCTCTTTCCTTTTCTTCTCCTCAGCTGGTAAGGGAGAGAGAATTATGGGAGCCCCATCTGCCTCAGTTTAAGCAGACCAAAATAATAAAGCTGCTACTGCTCATTGAACAACACTTATTGTCTTGCAAAACGACCTTTGACAAAGAATGTCTCTGAACAGTGGTTTCAAAAACTGTAATTATTTTAATTTTTTGAGGGAAGAGGGGATGATTTTTGTTATTATCTTTTTTCCCTACTGTGTTTTTTCAAGTGTTATAAAATTTTACCCCTCTTCACTAGGGCAGAAGTTACACTTAATAGTGGATGATTGAGGGTTTTTTTTTTTTTCTGAAATTGGCATTTTCCTCAGCCCACCTTGATCCTGGATGTTCCTCTCCGTAATACACGTCTCAGAATCTGTGCTAGTAGTTTACGCAGTTGGAAAATCACATCAGTCAAAAAAGCGTTTCATACGCCAGGATAGCTTTAGAAGTCCTTTTTGAAAATGTCTGTGAAGAGGACAATAGGGGCATAGGGAAGGTTTGACCTTCAAGGGCAAAGTCTGAGCTGTGTTTATGTTTTATAGAAATAGATATTCAGCTAAGAGACTTGAATTGGATAACCACTGGACAGGAGATTTTGTTTGAAGTTCCAACAAATATATGGAAGATTGTAACTGGGTCAGATGAAAGATGTCTAATCTGCTATGCTGTAGAGACAGTGTCAACAATACATGCTTAGAGGAGCTAAGAATGGGGCTGGCATAGAGAAACTCTTTTGTTTGGCTGTCCACCAAGCTTTAGAGTCAGCAATTTAGGGCCAATTTCTGGGCTGCCCTCAGATCCAACAGTGGATCTATTCTGCATGGATTTCTTTAGTTCTTTTTAAAAAAACATTTAGCATCCTCTAGCAACAATGTTCACAGGGCAGCTGTTGTGTGAGCAGAATTCTTTCTTTTCTTAGCTTGAAGCTTGCTATCTGGGAATTTCAATGGTTGCCTCCTGTAGACCGTAACTTTTGATACACCGAAGTTGAAAATAAAAGTCGTTTAGAAAGTCATTGCCTTTCAATGTAGGTATTGGTAAATTCCATCTCTGTCATTAATGCTAAATAAAAAAAGTTAAAAAGTATATATTTCTGGTAACGTGTTTTTTAGGCTCGACACTACATTGCAGAATCTCTTGGAGGAAGATATGCGGAGGGATTTATACTTGAAATGGAAGCAATGTGGGCAGAAAGCGACTGTCGAACACCTTTGACGTGCTTTTTATCAGTGGGGTCTGACCCCACTGAAAATATAGAACGTCTTGCAAAATCAAAGGTATCCTCCTAAACTGAGTTTGCTAGAGCTGATAAAGACATTTAAAACTATCCTTTGAACTAGAAATGGTATTTCCACATTTTATAGATGTTGGAATGATGATATTTATATTCATACCAGTGTTCTCTGGAAGTTAAATTTGGACCAGAAGCCAAAGCACATTTACTGAGGAAATGGAAATGTTACATTCTTGCTTTTTACAGTTGTTTAATTCCAAGGACCCCTCTGTCTTTATCTAGCAGACTATAATAGTCCATTACTTAGTGAAAGTACTTAGCTATTACAACAATGTGATATTTGTGGTCTACACTGTATCGCATTCACTGCAGGAACTGACAGTATTGACGATTACGAGCAGATACAGGAAAAAATCATAAATATGGTGACAAGAGAAATTAATTTGGAGACCCTACCATTCAGTCAGTTCACAATGGAGACATTCAACATTTCTTACAGCACAGCATCACTTTCAGGCATTCTGTGCGTCATGTTTTACAGTTCACAATGTAGATGCAAGTATAACTTTCCCAAGAAGAAGTTATTCACAGTAGATGTCCATAAATTTTCCTCCCTGTTAGAATATGTCTTCATTTAGAGGTGCAGGATTTTGGTATGCACTAAGTAAGACTTTCAAAAGTCTTGGGGGAGCACCCACAAATGTCTTTAACTTATTAATTAGAAAGTTTAGGTGCTCATTTTCTTTGAAAATTGAGACTATTTCATTTTATTTGTCTGATTGTGATACAGAGTGCTTGAATTATGCCCTAACTCTCACTTGGGTGTTTAAACTTAGTAATCTTAAGTCTCAGGTTGTTGATGTGATCCTTATCCCCAAAAACTGTGCAGCCAGAGGGAAGAGGTAGAAGAACGGCCGTTGGGTGAGCAGGATTTTTAGGTTTATTGGAAGCAATGCATTGGAAGAACATTTTTATTCCTCTTCACAAAATATTCTATTGCCTTTTCCTAAGGTATGAAAGACATTTTGATTTTGTAGAAGATTTGAAATTAACTGCAAGAATATTTATAGACTAGAAATGGGCAATTTTTTTTAGTCCCTTTTCAAGTCCAAGTAAACACATTAGGTATTTGTGATTGGATTCCTATTTTCATGGCCTATAGTATGAATACAAATGGAGTGTCAGCTTTGTGATGATGTTTTCATTCTCCTATTCATCTCTTCAACATGTGTATCCTGTGAAATGGACTCCTAGATATGTACTTACCCTGTCTCTAGTAGGAGATAGTTTCTGTAATCAATAAAGAGAAAGAGAGAGCACACAATTGAAACTTAACTCTGATTTGCTTCGAGGAACTGAGTATTTCTATCCTATCCCGTTGCCCATCTGAGGGGATGAGGGACACTAACCTCCTAATGGAGTCACTTGAAATCAGCTGGTCACTTAGAGTCACCCTTTCAAGGAGTGGAACAAAATGCTACCCCCTTCTGTTAAATCTTAAGCAAGACCTTATCGTGTCTGGGCAAGTGCTGGTAGGTTGAAGGCGCCCTGTAATTGTGACTGTTACAAGACGTCAGTTTTTGCTGTCATTCAGGAAGTATATTGCAGTGGTCAATTTCAATATGTTTTCATGCTTTAAGAAACATGTACAGAATAATAGAAAGTGAGGTTGCAAAAGAGCTAAAGAGATTGCCTTGTTCATTCACACCTGCCTGATGAACAAGGCAACATCAGGTGAGCTGTCATAACCAGCAGTTCAACGGTAGTGTCAGCTGCAAATCTAAAGTTAACTGTAATGTTTACCATACAGCATATAGAAACTTTTCAAATTTGCAAAAGCCATCCAAATTCTGCAAATCCAAGTACAAACACAGATCTTTTTTTAAGTAAAAACATATCTTAACATGGTGGGAATGGAGGAGCGCTTCAGTAGTGCTCTAGCTTTTGAAAAATGTGTCTAGAAATCGTTTACAGTTTTCATAAACATTTGCAAGGGGCTTGGTGTTGACTTTACTAGTTTGTCAACAGATTGTACTTAGTTCCTGTCTTTCTCTGGGCTTTCTCTGCTTTTTTTTTTTTTTCCCCAGAATAAAGCTTTGGCTTAACATGTTAGCTGCTCCAAGGATATATATGGATTTATGTAGTTCTAGACCTCCAAAGTATCCTATTTATTGTTCTTTTTTTTCTCCTTAATGATAGAAAACTTCAAAAATATATGCTGAGCCTGTTTCTCAGTGATTTCCCTTTTACAGGCATGCTTTCTAGTCTTAAAATGGATTGACAGTACTGATGGTATGCCTAAGTATGATATTCACAATATAAATCAATTATATACAGTTGGAAATATTTGAATTTGCGACCGGAATTTATTTTTCACTCTAAAATTTAGGGGTTTAGGTGGCCTTCTCCCAAAGAAATGAAAACAGTATCTGTGACTACTAAGCTATATAACCTTGCTTATAAACAAAGCAAGTTCTATCTAAAAACTAGTTGGATTTCTGCCGCCTTTACTTCCACGTGAAGATGGAGTGAAAATTTAACATTTTGAATTAAAATGAAGTTCATTATGCCTAGCACTTTGACTTCATTAAAACCAGATATTTTTATTATTTTAGAGATAGTTTCTTCTTTCAGGGAGTGATGCAGAGAACCTTCAACAGAAATGTCAGAGCCACTGTAGTGACTAAAATGATGGTATTTTCATCTGGATAGTGATGTATTAAGATGACAAAGATATATTGGTATGAGTCACTATTGAAAGAAACATTCCGTATGCAGACATTTTGATAGAGTTCTTTCAGAAGAAGTAAAATGAGGACAATCCACTGTGAAAAATATTTTTTCCTTGTCTTGATGTTTCTGTAACCTTTAATGGTTATACATTTGCGAGGTAACATTGCTGAGAAGAGCAAATTATGAGCAGATGCTTTGTTAGGGAATAATGTACCAGCTGAATATTTATGCACTCTGCAGGGGTAGTCATAGTCCTTGACTTACAGGAGTTCTAGCTGTACTCAGATATATCTTAGAAAAGGTGAAGTGTTTGCTCCTCCAGCACATAGCCAACTTCACAGGCTATTTAGCTTTGCTTCTTTTAGCTGCAATTTCAGGTTTTACTGACCTGAGAGCAAGATTTAACTACTTTCTTATCTTTGGCATTCTTTTCTCCTTAAATCTTTTGCCACGATGTGGAGGATCATATACAGTAGCTGTATTTATACTGTTCAGTAAAATCAGTTCAGGGTCTGTTTTCTGACTCTCAGACCAAATGACCCAGCACAGCTTGTGTCAATACACTTAACCTTTTTCTCCTGCAAAAGTAGAGCGGCCTCATCCACGCTGTTTAGGACTGGATGACTTTCTTCTTTTTTGTTTCACAGTGAGAGAATCCCAGTAGCAGGAAAACTTAACCTTTGTAGCTCTCAGCCAGGTGAAGATAGGCCCAGATTGATAAGTCTTTATGCGGTTCATCCCTTATGAGGGATACTCGGCTGTAGGTCTTCAACATGAAACTGTCCATAAAGCTAAGACTTTTCATCCTTTTCCTTGCCCTCAACATGTATATAGAATAATATGCTCAACTGTGTTCGATAATTCTTGTTTTCCCTGGTAGGAGTCAGGCAGCAAACCTAAGCCAGGGGACTACTTACTTAACAGGAACAAGGGTAGTAAAAACAATTAGCAAGAGGCGGTGTGCCTGCATGTTAGTTACAAACTTGTACGGTCCTGATTGCAATCTAGTCAGCTTCTAGGACTTTCAGATCCCTTTGTGAGAGCTTGTATCATCTTCTGTTTTTCTAAACAACTGGCTTTCTTATCCCACAGACTCTGGAGGAAAGGATCCATGAATTTCCAGAATTGTGTTTGCATTTATGAGCTTTGTCTCTTCTGAATACAGAAAACTAACAGCAAGAAAACTAGCTAAATCTAGCAGATCACCAAACTAGAATCCTCTGAATCAGTGGCTCCACAGCTGCCAATTAACAATACGTTTACTAAGGAATGAGTTGATATGAACCAATCCTTCCTGTCCTGCATGCTTCCTTGATGGTTCTCTAAGTATGTTCAGGCAGTAAAAATACACCAAAATTGTTGGCTTTACTCTGTGCATTAATTATAATGTGAGGCCTTAATATCTGTCCATCTCGAGATAGTCAACATCCTTGGAAAAGAGTAACCAGGCAGCTATGTTGCTGTGTGCATGTCCTGCTTTATTTGGAGAAGTGGAGAAAGGAAAGTGTTTCAGTTGTCTTATTCCATTGACTTTGTGAGACCTGCACAACAAGATTATGTCCAGTGGGTGTAGTTTTCTTTCAGCAAGTGGAGGATAAGAGCAACTTGGAGGGTTTTGCTTTTTTCTTTATTCCATTTTAATATAATCAGTCTCCATTGATTAGCGGGTTTCTTTGTGGCACAGTGTCACTGCACATGGACCTACAGAAGCAATACATCATGTGTATAATCCTTCTGAAGACCAATCTATAAAAGAAACTTTCTGTTTTCCTTCCAGAACATTCCCTGTCGTGCCATTTCAATGGGTCAGGGCCAGGAGGTCCATGCAAGGCGCCTGTTAAATCAGTGCATGCAAGATGGAGGATGGCTCCTTCTACAGAACTGCCACCTTGGCTTGGAGTTTCTTAGTGAATTGATGGACACCATCGCAACAACAGAATCTGTGAATGAAGGTTTCAGGGCCTGGATCACTACAGAGGCTCACCCAGAGTTTCCTATTAATCTTTTACAGTCCTCTATCAAATTTACTAATGAACCCCCTCAAGGTAAGAAGCCTTGCATTTTTTGAGTTTTGGGACTTGCTTCCCTCCCTCCTGGCCCTGTGTCACTATACTCTGTGTGGTGTTTTACTTTTTATTTTCTTTGTTTCATTAGCTAAATACAGGACTGTGTAAGTCAGTCTTGCGATGTGTAAAGCATGACTCTTTTGAGGAGAAAATGGATATCGTTTGGTTTTGTAACAGGAATTTATTGTTTTAAAATTTATTGTTTTAAAAAACAGGATTTTGTTGTTTGTGTAGAACCTGTGGAGAATGCCAGGTGAGTGGTCCTTTTTTAAGTTTAGTACACTCCACCACTCTTTTCTTTCTGTCCCGTTGACCCCACCCAGGGATGCAAAGTGAGACCAATCCTGTGCTCTAGAGTAATGAAAAGCAAGGACTCTCCTGAACACCCAACCTCCCAAGTAGTGCGTAACTGTCACTGTTGCTTCTTGTTATGTCATCTGGCACTTCTGGCAGGAGCCTGATACCACCATCTTTGTAACTGTCCTTCAAGTATTGGTGAGCTGCTACTGAATTACCCCTTAGCCTCAGTCACAGGCAAGACAGTTAATAACAACCCATAGTGGATCTGAATACCAGGGTTTACCTAAGAACCGATGAGATTAGGGCTTTTATGCTTCTTGCTTATTTTACATGTTCCCTGTCTCATGCTCCCAGCTTCCTGTATTGCATTCATTTAATCCTGAGTTCCCTTCCCACTGGAGAGATCGCTGCTGGTCCAGGAAGGTCAGGCAGAAAGCCATGTGTAGCTTCATGTTGTGCAGCTACTTGCAGCTACAAGTCTTGGACATTACTGGCCCAGGTCCCTGGGTATCCCCTGGCACTTGCCTCTGTGCATCTATGGCCCAGGATCTTTCCCCACTTCCAGGATGGTTCCGCAGTCTAGGATGATCATCTTATGCTTTCTGGGCCTCTAAGCTCCCAGTTTTGGTAACCTAAGTAGTTTATGTGCAGAAGCGCAATGTGTGATCAGTGTACTAATTGGCAGTTCTGACTCATATTTCTGTATTAATTGTGGATTCAGGATGTTTCACTCTTTGCAGCCTGTACCATTCACAGCTAGCAAGTAGCAGGTTTGTCCTTGAAAGTTAAAAATTTCAGTTTTGGACAGCACTGTCCCTCATACATGCACACAATTACCTGCTGCCTTTCAGTATTCACAGTTTAAGCTGGGTTTTGCATACCTCATCCCCCTCTTCAATGGACTAATCAAACTCAGCCTTCTTGTCTTATCTTTGTAGGTCATGCATTCTCAGTACCTGACCACCTTTATTGCCCCATCCAGTTTCTCCACACCTCCCTTGTGTGCCAAAACTGTAAAACATATCCAAAGGGAAGTCTGATCAGTGTTAAGTGGAAAGTGATAAGAACTTCCTTCAATCTACTGGCTGTGCTTCTTCCAAGGTTGCCCACTATCCGAATTGCCTTACCTGCAAGAAGGGTGCAAGTTTGGCTTATAGTCAACATGGCATCTGCAATAATCCTGGAGTGTTTACCGGTAGATCTCAGCTAGCAGACCTCAGTTTGTACAAGAGCATGGGGTTATTGTGCTGCAGATGCAGAACTTTGCAGGATTGAAAGCCACTGATTACTTACTATTATTTGAGCCTAGTAACCAACCTGCTAGGCTTCTACAATAAAATGATAGGTTTAGTGGATGAGGGGAGAGCATAGGGTCTTATTTATCTTGACTTCAGGAAGACTTTTAACACAGCCCCCCAGTACATCCTTATAAACGTGCTGATGGAGTAGGCCTTACAGAAGTGGTCAGTGAGGTGGATGGAAAATTGTGAACTCCCAGACTCTAAGAGTTGTGGACAGCTGCATAAATCCATCAGGAGAACAGTCACTAGTGATGTACCCCAGGGGTCAACACTGGGGTGAGCAGTGGTTGGAATTTTCACTAATGACCTGGATGATGGGACACCCTCAGCAAGTTTGTAGTTCATACAAAGTCAGAAGAGGGGGCTGATACACAAGAAGGTCATGTTGTTCTTTAGTGGGAGTTTCACAGGCTGGAGAAATGGTCTGGCAGGAATCTGCTGAACTTCAGCACAGGGAAATGCCAAGTACTCCCACTGGGGAGAACGAACCTCATGCACTCATACATGATGGGGTCGACCAGCTGTAAAGCAGCTTTGCAGAAAAGGACCTGGGATTCCTGACAGAAATCAAGTGGAACATAAGCCAGCAATACGCCCATGGAACAAAGATGGCCTGCAAAACCCTGAGTGACATTAGGAAGATCATTTCCAGAAGGTTGAGGGAGGTGAATCTTCTCTACTCAGCCATGGTGAGAGTTCATTTGGAGTGGTGTGTCCAGATCAGACCTCCCCAGTGCAAGAAATAGATGGACAGAATGAGTCCAGTGACAGGTCACAAAGATGCTGAAGGTATTGGAGAACGTGACATACAAGGAGAGGCTGAGAGAGCTGTGATTGTTTAACCTTGAGGAGAGAAAGGGTATCTTATCAATGCATATAAATAATGATGGGAGGGAGTAAAGAAAACAATAAAACCTCTCTCAGAGGTGCCAAGTGACAGAAAGAGATGATGGTCACAAATGGAAATTCAGGATATTTCACTTCAGCATCAGAAAAAAACTTCACCCACAGTGAGGGTGGTCAGACACTGGAACAGCTTTCTCAGTGAGTTTATAGACTCCATCCTCAAAACCCAAATGGATAAGGTACTGAGCAACCAGCTCTAGCTGACCCTGCTTTGAGAAGGGGTGTTACGCAAGGTGACCCCAGAGGTCTCTTCCAGCTGCAACTACTTGGTGTTGTTCTTTGTGATATGAAAATATCCAGCTTTTCTAAGTAGCCTCCAACCTCTTGCTGTCCTGTGGCTGAATGTCTCTCTCTATGCTGCTACCTGAAGACGTCCTTCATACACTTATAGAAGTAACTTACTACCCTGCCTTCTACCTACATATTATGTGTGATGAGGGCAGGCTATTTTATATTTTGGACTATGTTAGAAAGAAATCCTCAGGCCTGACACTTATTTTGTCTTTTAACTCTCTCATCTTTCACTAACTGTGTAATGCATTAACTTGCCCTTCATTTATATATGTGTGTTGCCACTGATTTCAGTTAATGAAGTCAGTAGGAGCTGAGAATTTTTATCCAAGGTCGTATTTAACGCCTCAGTCATTTAAACCTCTTATTTCAGTATTCATCTTCCTTTGAACATTAGTAAGAGGTCTACAAAATGCCTGATCTTCTGAAAGACATTCTGTTCCAGTGTATGTACTCCACTCTTGAGAGCAGTTAGTCACTCTGCTGTTAAAATTTTCTTACTTTTTTCTCTTCTCCCCCCTTTTAATTCACTGCTCAGCATCTTTTTATTGGACTGTGACCCCTTCTTATCATTCAAATGATGACATCCTGTAGCTCCAAGAGGTTGTTTTATAGGTCAGGTTACAGCCAATTTACAGTTTTCATTTAGTAATAGAAATATGCCCAGTGTAACAATTTATGTTAGGATGAAATATAAGCATTTTTGTTGCCTGATACTGTCCTGCCACATTGGCAGCACTTTTGTTTGATTACTTTGGATTTGGATCTCGCGTTTGGAACTATCTTATGATACCCTTATTATATTTTGAAAAGCTATTTTTGAAATACTGTTCTACAGGATCTTTGTGAAGTAGGAAAGAAGCAAAAAATCTTATGTCATAGGAAGTATGATTTAGACAATCTATTCATTGCACTTGCAATCTGTCTTTTTAGACTCGTGTTAAGCTGATTAGGTGAAAGATATCGTAAGAGGGACCTGGTGTCAGTCATGCTCGGTGGTGTCTGCCAAAGGCAGATGATGCTTCAGTAATGCTGCCTGAAAGCATCTGGCAGTAGTGGGGCTTAAGTATTCCATGGAAGCTGAGATTGTATCATCTGCCTAAAGCTGTTCCTGGAATTTGAAATGTCAGTGCTCAAACAAACCTCCCCAGGTGTTGTATTTTCACTATGAATTTAGGTTCTCATCTCATCAGCTTGGTACCTGTATGCAAGTTTGAGAAGCTGCATACAAAATTCTGAGATTATTACAGGAATTAAATCTAAAGAAAATTATTTTTGGTAGAACTAAAATCTCATTTTATATGTAAATATGGAAACACAAACTCTTGGATATTCAGTGCTATATTTCATATGACGTTAGGTGTCTTTGATTACCATACAGTTGCTGAATACTTAGGTTTATTTTTCAGTTGTTAATCGTAACCTTCAGAACATGATTACTTCAGTGTAATTCCTTCCAGCTGCTCCTGAACTTAATTTGGTGTGTCATCTACCAGAAACAAAATGTAAGTTTGCCTGCTATGACCAGCTGAACAGATAATTGATTCAAAGAGTTTATTTGAAGCTATGGATAAGATGATACTGGAAATTGGAATAGAGAACTCTGCTTAACAGAAGTTGGAATTATGGGTCACATACATTGTTTTGCTTATATATTACTTTTTTATACTTATTTTCTAGGTGTGAAGGCGGGCTTAAAACGAACATACTCAGCTGTTACTCAGGATCACCTAGAAGTGAGCAACATGCCACAGTGGAAACCATTGCTATATGCTGTGGCATTTCTTCACACAACGGTTCAGGTTTAAAAATATGTTTCTTTTCTTCTGTTATAAAGCCATGTTTCGTTCATTAATGCATCATGTTATTAAATGAAAAGCTTGTTTAAATGGAAATCATGTGTTGGTAAATTAATACAAATAAAATAAGAAAGAAAACAATGGACCTCTATTACTCCAACTGTCTTAAAACTGTGCTCATGTTGATCTTGTGCCTCCAAGAGGGATGGTATTAAAGAGTAAAAAGGGACAGTCAACCAATGATCAATTAGTGTACTCTTCTGTTAGAGTCTTTGGACATAGCTGTGTGATTTGTCTTTCAACTAACTGTTTTTTTTACTAATATTTTAAATCATAAAAGACCACTAAAGAAATTTACAGCTTGGGTTGGAAAACCGTAGTCTTAAAACTGCTACTTTCACAATGAGAGGGCTAAGAGAGTAAATATAAATCTTTTCTGCACCTGTAGGAGGAAATGAAGGTGGAAGATGATTTTGGGTCTTGTCTTTCACAAGTTCCATTAAAGAAAGTGCTTTATGGATTTACCACAACTTTTCATCATTCTATTGATAGATTTTGCAGTATCCTTAGTTTATATTTGATGCCTAGTTAATTTAACTCTGTGGTATCCATGCACTGATACACTCTGGTCCAATGGAAGCCTGTAGTATGCTTATCTTTGGCCCATTGCTTCTTTTGTGGTGGAAATTAAGAATGTTTAAATACCAGATATTGCCCCAACAACCATATACTGCCAGCTGCCTCTGTAATTGACTCAGTAAGAAGCAGCTTTTGTTACTTGCATCTGCACTGTGCAGAGACATCAGTGGTACAAATATACCTACTCCGTAGGAGGCACACAGACAATGATCAAGGTTGATGAGTTTGGACATCCTTTCCTAAAACAGTAGCTGAATTTTTGAAATTCAGGAACTGTATCTGTAGACTCACAGATTTGCTGCACTTGAAGAGAATTTTTTCTTTGTGAAAATGTTAATATTCCTATTCTTTGCTTGTATTTTACCACTGATGATGATAAATAAAGAAATGTTTAACTTCTAGATAATTAATCAAGCATTTGGCCTTAAGTGTGTTAAGAGAAGAATAATTTTTTTAAAGTTGGTGAAATATAACCCCAGCTGGACTACTGCATTCTTAGTATATTTCGTGTACTCTTCAGCACTTAATGTTTTCTTCACAATTACTATCAATCAGCCTTTTACCTTTAACTCTGTCTATTTTACAGGAAAGACGAAAGTTTGGTCCATTGGGCTGGAATATTCCTTATGAATTTAATCAGGCAGACTTCACAGCCAGCGTGCAATTTGTTCAGAATCATTTGGATGATATGGACATAAAGCGTGGAGTGAACTGGAGCTGTGTTCGCTATATGCTTGGAGAAGTACAGTATGGTGGCCGTGTCACTGATGACCTTGACAAAGCCCTGCTGAATACATATGCAAGAGTGTGGTTTGGAGAGCATATGTTTAGTGAAAAATTTTGTTTCTACAAAGATTATGTTATTCCAAAAGGGAAAACAGTTGAAGACTATCTCCAGTACATAGAGCAATTGCCAGTGATTGATACACCTGAGGTAAAATATTTCAAAGTATTAAAGGAAGCTTTTGTCAGATCATTTAATTAGGTATATTTTCCAGAGCAATGAACATATAGGTCACGATTAGCAGGCTGACCACTATAGTGGGTATCCAGCATAGATCTGCTAGAAAGAGGTAGATGAGGCCTTTTGCAAACAGTTGGAAGAACTTTCACATTCATAGGCCCTGGTCCTCATGAGGGACTTTAACGACCTTAATTATCTGCTGGAAGGGTGATACAGCAGAGTTCAAGCAGCCCACAAAATTTGAGTGCATTAATGACAAGTTCCTGGCACAGTGTTGCGAGTCTGCGTGGGACTGAGCAGACGTGAACTGAGAAATAATGAAAACAAAAAAGCCATATGGTCTCATTCTGCAAGTTATAATTGGGAGATTATTCCATTTTGACAATAGGAAGATCTGGATGTTGCCTTGAATTGATGGGGTAGGGTATGCAGGGTAGCTCCTGGTTGCCACCACTGTTACATGACAGTGTGTGTATACTGCAGTGGTCACGTTAACTGGAGCACTGCATCTTTCTGCTCCCTCTAGTACAGGCACTTGTGACGAAGTTGGTTAAAAATGAGACAGAAGTGAATGCTCTGGATTTCTGTCTCATTGCTGTTGACTTGATAAATGCCTTTGAAGGTAAGTTCTACTAAAATTAAATAGGCAGGACTGAGCAGAAAAAAATGGTTTTCTGTTACCAATAATGTGCTGGCTAAGCGAGGGAGAAGATTCCAAGGTCATAAAATAAATTTGAAAAGTTTTGCATCTCTGAAGGTAGTAAAAGCAGAATGCAAAGGGTATTTGTGCTGGCAACGATGCACCTTTTCCAAGTGAGGGTAAATGCAGCCATGGTAATGCACTAGTGGGATTCATTTGAACCCAGCTCATGAAATGGCTCCTATCAGTGTAAGAACTTTGACTTTATCAGATTTCAGGTGCTGCTTTCATGGATCTGCTTTTCTAAGCCCTTGGGAACCTATCTCACAATGCTGAAATGTATTTTAAAAGTATTTTAAAAAAATCTGTATTTATGGTTTGATGTAGGGGAATTTTACCTTTGACTTTTATGTAAATAGGATCAAATCCAGAAATGCAAACAGCTTTTTTCTCCTTCACATTTTCACGGGTTAGGAAGAAAGCTATGGCTTTCTTCTGTAATTCCAAAACCTGTCAAAATTGCTCATGGAAACCTTTAACCTTTTGAGCTCCCAGTCGTCTTTGTTCCGCAAGGGATATTGTGCTTGTCAAAACAGTGTATCTTTGTTTCCTCCTCTTTCCATTTTTGGTTAAGAAAGAAAGACTGAATAAGTCTGATTGCTGTACCCTCACTCTTTTGATGAAATTTCAACCTCTGATCAGAATAAATACTGACTTCTGAAGAGGGCTATTGAACTCAGCAATCCCTTTGAAAATTACTTTGATTTCAGAGGGGTGTAGAACTTTAGCAATTGGATTTGAGGATTTATCAGGCTAAAAAACCCCTGAAAGACAGAATCCAACACCCCATTTTTAATCAAAATTCCCAAAGATATTGGATCAAAAAGAATAAGAAATTTGGCTGCTTGATTAATTTACAGGATATCCAAGACGCTGGTCCACCCATTGCTTTACAACTCTGGTTTCTTTATTCTTATTCATTCATATACCACTTGCATAAAAATATAGGACCAGAGTCATCTCCCATCTAACATCCCTTTGGCACTGTTACACCAATTATGAAGTCATCCCTTGTACTAGTACTACAATTTACATTCACAACAGCAGATATTTTTCATGTTTCTAACTTGGGCTATAGCATTGCCACAAAATCTGCTAGAGCAAAAACTAACAAAGCAACCCTTATTATGCAAGAGGAAAAGCAGAGTAGATTGTATCTTCAAGTGTGTATTTTGTTTGATGATAAATAAAGTGTATTGATATCTTCGCTTTTTACAGCTCTAAATTTTCAGGCTGAATAAACAGTGATGTGTGAAACATGTTAAATCCTACTTGGAACTTAATTCTGTACTAGTTATAGTCACACCTTCTCTCACACACAGTGTTAGGTCTGTACTGTGTTCTTTGTGCTGTTGGAAGAATCACATCCACAGCTGATGTAAATCAGTGCAGCTATGCTGGCTTTGACACAGATGCAGACACTTACATCCCTTGTCTCTGAGTTTCTGGATTTGCAAGTCTAACAATATTACATTATCTGTTCTCAGAGTATGTGAGTATTGGTTACTAGAAGTGTCTTCTTGTAATACACCAAATCCTAATGTAAAATATGAAAACATGAAAAATGAGAAATAGAAGATTGCGTGGCTTTGGTGCTCTGTTTGAGGGCAAGCCTTCCTCATTGTTGGATCAGTGGTTCGAAGTTTGTAGGAGATAGTTAGTAGCTATAATTGAGCGAGGGCTTGTGAAATAAGTCACACTACAATTCCTCCTGGAGAAGAGTTGCAGTTGTCAACCTGACAGTTAGAGACTTACTGATATTTCAGCAGAAGTTTCTGAGAAAGCTATTATCATTCAGACAAAGGGCAGCTTTGTAATTCTGTGCTAGCTGTGTCTTAAATAAAATAATTCAATTTCAGAAGAAGGGGAAGTAAGGAGCGGGAGACCTAAACTAAAAATAGCTAAACCATAAAATATACTGAATATATCACCAGTCATAAAATCTTTAGGTACTTCGAATATGGGCAGTGTTACATTCACTGTGCTGCATGCTTTATAAGCCTAAGAGGCAGAGTAAAACTAAATAAGTAAGAAATGGTAACTGGTGTGAATATGAGGGGCATCTACTTGGGCTAGTACAAGAGCAATAGATCTGTAGAGGCAAAGAGCTAGTGGTGAAGTGTCAGTGTCCACATATGACAGGTTTCTAACAAGCTCTAGTCTGAGCCAGTGGAAAGGAATCAGCTTGTACCCGCTGATAGCACACCACAGCATGATCCAAAGCCTGCTATGTGAAGATAATCAGATCAGTTGAAAAACACCCACTCATATGAATGAAAACACTACTGTGTATGCAGCCTATCTCAATGTTTTTGTATAATTTGGGCTTGGTCCTTGGCCGGTTAAATGGGTATACTTCCACTGACCTATTCATATCTATTTCTTATAGACTGAGGATTTTTTTCCTTGTTTATCCATTTTCGTAGATTCTTTCATTGATACAATTCTAGAAGGAAAAATTGTGTGTTTTTTTTCTATTTTTTTCCTTTTTACTTTAAGGTATTTGGACTTCACCCTAATGCAGATATAATTTACCAGACTAACCTGGCTAATGAGACATTAAGTACAATAGTGAGCATCCAGCCCAAAGACAGCAGCACTGGAGGAGGGGAAGCCCGAGAAGCAGTGGTGCAGCGTCTTGCTGATGAGATGCTAGAGAAGTTACCTCCAGATTATAATCCTCATGAGGTATATGTTGCCTTATAGATACAGATGTTTTATGTGTGTATGTAAGTGTATGTTTTATGAGTTTTATTCTGCTTCTTAAATTTATCTGACACGTGTTTAAAAAAGCTCTTAAAATGATGCATAGTCTGTTTTGGTTTATAATCTAAAATATTCCTACATTGGAAACATTTATTTGAAATGCCATAGTCCACTTCATTAGTCACCTTAACTCAGAAAAGCCATTAGAGACTTCAGAAAGTTCTTGCCCTCCTTAGCAGAGAGTACCTTTAGTACGCTAGTGCCTCTTTCTTTCTGAAGCATCAGTGATCTTATAGTAGTTACAGCTTTCAGTTTATCTACTCTTATTATGATACCACCATTATGAGTAATGGATTTTATCACTGACCTTTTCATGCCCCAGATTTTTTGCAGTTTGATTCTTAACAGATATATTTGTCAATCTTTTCTTGCATTTTTAATTAACAGTCTAATTAAATGGAAAAATCCAGCATAAAGCACTCTTGCATCAGTTTGTGAGTAGCATCTGGTGTCTTGCCATGTGTTTGATGAACCCTAACTGTTGCAAACCCCTCATTTCCATGATTTTAGTATTTACAGTTCTGGTTTGCACTGATAGTGATTTTTTTCCCCTGGTTGCAATCCAAGCTTGTAAAGTGTCCAGTATGCAGAATTGCAACTCATTATGTTATATTTTATTTTCTCCTCTGGCCAACTTAGAATGTCCTCTTATGTTACAACCAATAGTCTTGGGGCCCTGGCAATATTTCCTGTTTTCTGTTCTACAATCAATCTCAGATTTAATATGTCTTTCTTTTACAAATAGCCTCTTCTGTGCTGTCATAATTCAACTCAGACTTCTCCTTTCATTCCCTTCTTGGCAAGCTACTTACGATGTGCAACTTTTTTTAGTGAGGTTTCCTAACATCTTTCTCCATATAGTTACTTTTCCATCCACCCATGCTTTTGTGTCTCAATTTTTTGTCACCTGCATATTGAGTGATTCCCAGTGATAGTGTATAAATCCTTTGTTTGTAGAATTTGATTTGGAGTAGAGTCAGTTTTCTGGTTTTCACGTTATTATTTAATAGTAAATAAATATAATAAAGAGCAAATAAAATGAAATACAGTATGTATACTATTTAATAACACTTAATTACTAATTTAATAATTTTATCATTTACACCTTGGATCTACACCTATAATCTACACCTTGGATTGTTCTCAGTCCTGTTCCCTTATCCTTCCTGTCAGGGTAAAGGTTTTCTCATGGAACTAGTTTCTTCCAGCTTTATTCAGCTCCGTAGGTGGTTTGTTTTTGTTGGTTTGTTTTTTGTTTTTGTTTTGGTTTTTTTTTTCCAGTTTGCAATAGCAACAGAATACTGGATGCCTGGGTAGCATATATGGTTTTGCCATATTTGTAATATGTATAGTGAGCTAATTTTTCTTCCATGTACTTGATAAATCCTCCGATGGTGTATTTCTTCATTCCTTTGTTAAACTGCCAACTCTTTTCCTCCTGAAGAATTCGTAATACTTAGAAGACATCAATAGTGCTGGACTTTATATTGTAACTAGGGGGTATTCTTGCCCTTAGGTTTTACCCCTGGGAAGTTTGTTCAGTGCCTTTTAGGGCTCTAAAATTCTAACATGCTTATTTAATCCAAATCTCACTTCTAAATTGTTTGAACAAATACTGTTTTTCTCTGGCATTTCTTCTGTTTAATCTTGGTGTCATTCACTGCCATTCCTTCTTGGTGTATTTACTCAGGTTATCTTCAAAAACTACACACAGAGTAGGCCTCAACTTTTTCAGTCACTTCCTTGAATGTCTTAGCTTTGAAGACAACCAGTTATGGAGCCATGAGCTGTAATTAAGGACAAAGATCCTGAAGGGTTTATTTTGAAAGTTCTACCCTGCACTCTTGTCTGTTTTACTACTAGTATGGGTACAATACATATTTTTCCATGTGACTATAAAAAAATCACCACCAATTATTTTCATTGCTGTTTCACTCTCATCATCCAGTGGTATGACAAGCTATTCTCTTCTTATGATCTGTCAATCATAGATGCAGGTTTTCATTTTCTTATAAGCAATCATCTTTATAATGATACTCAAATTAGATAGAATTGCTTCTGTACCACTTCTCTGACATCTTCTCTGAGCTTCAAGGAAACCTCTTTTGTTTCAACTTGCTTGACAGCTGTTCTCTCATGAATCACATAAGGAGAATCAGGTTTGTACAGGACAAATGCATATTAGGTATTAATACTTTAGCATCAGCTTTCTCCCCTCACTTTGTTCTTACAGGCACAGTCAGAAGATGTCCTGTTGGATCTACTTTTCACCCCTGTATCTCTTGTAAAAGAATTCTGAGCTCAGAATGTTCATCCTCCTATCAATAAGTCTATATACCAGCTCTTCCTGGTGATTTCTAGTTTTCTCAGGCTCTGTACATCTTGATCTGTCAAATGCATTTCTTTTTGATTAATCACACCACTTCATTTACATGCTGTTTCTTGAGTCCACATTACTAATGGATGACAAGGTATTTTTCCACTGAACCAGCCAAAAATTACACTTTGTTTTTGTATCATGGTAGTCATTCCTTTGCTCTGAGTATCTACAGAACATCCTATGGTCATTTTCCAACAGTTTATTGTTGGTAATAATGTGTTCCTCTGTGCATATCTTTGACCATGTCATCTGCACTACAGCTTCAGATACTACTTCTACACTATTATCAGATTTGACATTATTTCCTGCAGTTCCTGATTCTTCAGTATTTCCTTCTTCATTCTGTCTAATGGATTTACCCCTTCTCTCTTCTCTAGATCTTAGAACTCGTTTGGATCTTTACCAATACTTTCTTTGTCAAAGTGGAATTTCCCTTTTCTCCCATTAGTGCCCAGTTCCACCTCTGCTGCAGTTGTTTATGGTTCCAGGAGTGTGGCAATCTCTACATAATAAGCAAAAGTTATGTATCAAATGTATTTCTTATCTGAACTGAAGCTCTGGAGCCTCTTAGAAAGGATGGAGAGGGCAGGAGTAAACTGTAAGGAAAGCAGAACTTTTAAATGAAAGTTTGCATAAACTTGTTAAAAAAAAGAATGTCTAAAATACGGGGGAAAAAAAAAAAGTTCACTGACATATAGCCATGAGGTTCATTAGAAGTTTAGATGTTCTCTGAGGGAAGACACAACAGAATTTAACAGAAGCTATAATACAATAAGCAAATGAAATTAAGCTTGTGAGTATAAGGAGTGAAATGGATTTTGTAATTACTTCCTGTGATGTCTGAAAAAAAGGGAATAAGTTCTGTTGTTTGTCAATTTAAGCCAACATTTGGTCATTCGGGACATTATTACCTGTATTCAGAACCTTATTACCTACTTGATCAGTTTAACAATCCTGAAACAAATAAAACTAATATACTAAATTGTAAGAGACTGGGAGAATGTGTCAGAAAGAGTTCCTATGCATGCCTCATTGGGTAAGAGCACTAAAAAGAAAACCATTCATTAGTCCTAGCAGTGCAGCTTGGGTTTGCTTTTAGAATAGTGTGCTCCAGTGAGGCCATGACGTGGTAGTCTTTGGAAACCCAGTTACAAAGATACTATCAGTGGAGAAAAGGAACAAAAAATAAGTAAACAAATGAAGTAATGAAAAGCAAATACTCTTCAGGGAAAGTGGCGGGTGCCTTTGCTGTCTTTGATCAGTTCTTGTGGCTCCCTTTAGAAAGTGTGGAGTGAATTTGATTGGAGTTAAAACCCCAACAGGCAAGGTTAGGGGTGGATGGTACTGAAACCCATTATGCTGACGTTCAGAGCTCCAGATTGTACGTGATACATTGTGAATCCAGAGAAACTTCAGGCCATCACACAGTGGGCTTTAGTTCTCAATTATTAGCCTTTGGCAATGACTTTGAAACCAACAACTTTCAAAATCAGGCAACTGTTTTACCCCGTGATATGTGCTATTTCTTTTGCTGTGGTGTTCTTTGTAAAGCTTCCTCTCACCACTCGAAGAACTGACTGTGTCCACCCAAAAGACTATAAACGATACAAGCCACCTTTGCATGCTTCATCAGTCAGCATTTTGACACAGGTGATGGAAAAGCAAAATAAACCTTACTCCTGACCTGAAACTGTCTTCATTTGTCTCACTCCAAAGGCAGAGGCAGAGTTCTTTTGTGTCTGGGTCTTGCCTCACAGGTAACAGAGAGACTTGTGGTAAAATGATTGGGTCCACTCAGTCCATGTGAGAGGAGATAGATGCAAGATTAAATGTCAGCCTGTCACACACAGAGTTTTATAATGAAAATGACCTAGCAGTTTGAAAAACAGCTTGCTAGAGAATAGTCATGGAGACATTCCAGAGATACTACGCCTTATTGGAGGTTGGCTTTTAACCCAAGTAGCAAAGATATTTTCCTTAAATATTTTTTGTAGTACTGTTTTGTCTTATCCTCTCCTAAGGCCATGACTACATTAGCAAGGATTGCATGGGAACAGGAGTTCATCTAAGGGCTCCAGGCCTGCATTACATGTGTTATTGGGGAATTTACTTTAGTCTAACTCTTGTCTGGGCCTGCAGGCTGAACACCCATTAGTGGTTGGAGTATGTTAGACTCCCTGAGGCATATCTTTTGGGTTAATTTAATTTGAAGCTAAGCCAGTTTGTATGCCTGGAGTCTAATTTTAACTGTAGGGTTTTTGCTACCACCACCAACAACAACAAAAATTGGTGGCCTGAACTGGAAAACTAATTTAGATGCTTTGTAAGGTGTCTGGTTTACTTACCGACCCTATCAGATACGGTGGTCACCCAACTCTAGAGCTTCAGCTATTTTCTACATATTTCACTGCCTGCTTCCTTGTATATACAGGGAAGTGTTCCTTAACACCACTTGAAAATAGCTTTGTCTTGGACACGCCTTGAGCTTGTCTTTCTTAATCAGGCCTCTTATTTAGACGAGCTCACGGGATGATGGGACTTTCCATTTCTGCAGACAAAAGGTATAGCAAGTAGGCAAGTCTAATTGAAAATGATAGCATTTACTGAAAATGATTGGCAGTTACTACTACAGCAACTTGGTCACTGATCATTTCATGGCATGAGTTTGGCAACTTCTTTTCTGCTGAATGTCCTATAAAGTATGTGGTGACAAAGGAGTTGGTGACCTGGGGACAGCTAAGAAATATGCATAGAGGATTCTGACACAGTAGGGATATGCATTGCAAAATCATGTAGGGAATTATTATTTTAGTTGCTCCTTTCTTAAATCACCTTGTTTTATGTTAGATGACAGCTGTTTGCATAATGAAAAGGAGGTATTGTAAGTGGGCTTTATGGAATTAGCACATTAATCTCAGAAAGGCTATTTTGGTTAGTGAGTTTTGTCTTTAGAGGGTTTTTTTCTGTCAGTTGGGATCCATCTCTTCATGTCATAACAAATACAGCACTGGAAGTAAGTAATCTGATTGCTTGATAAGAATTCTAATACAAAATCAGTCAGTCATACCTCATAGCTGATATTTAAGACTGATCTTAACAGCAAAATTTCCAAGGCACTGTGTCGCACCTAGTAAATCTCACTGCAGATCAGGATTGATTTGTGTAATTTTTTTCAGTTTTCATATCTGGTTATGCTTGGTGCTCCAGGCTGAGGTCTGGGAACATCTCTAGGATGGATTAATAAATTTCTGCATTACTGGTCCACTCCATTATTCAAGGTATTACAGGTATTTTTGTAGGTTCATGAAAACATATCAGGAGAATGTTTAAATTCTGATAATTCATTAATTAAAAAAATGGTGTGATTAACAGTACAGTAATATTTTGGAGTATTTGTTTAATCTTCTCTTTGTAGATTAATAAATATCAATATTTTGGAAAATAACCCTTTTAACAGCATCTTCCACAGAATTTTTCCTCAAGTGGAAGAAATTGTTCCTCTAAATGTTTCCTGAAACGAACACAGGCTTTGTACACTAGAAAAAGGTTGTATTTCTTATTTAAAGGATAACATGCAAGGACTATATTATGTATAATTCCTTTCTTATTAGTGGCATGTGCCAGACTTCTAAGTATTCTGGGGAAAAAATCAAACTCTTTTTTTGCTTTTTTGGCAAGAGGGAGAATTATCAGTCCCTGTGACATTTTCAGAAAACAGAAGCTTTCTCTGGATTTTGTATGAAAAAGGTCAGAATACTTCATTGTGTAAATTATCCAAAAAGAATTTATTTTCTCAGCTCTTGTCTCATAATAGCTGATTTTAATTTTTTTTTTCTCTTCTACAGGAAGAAACACATTAACTCAGTCTGTAAAATGAACGTGCACACTGCAAAGCATTAGCATAATTGGCTAGCACCTATTTCTTGGACATTCTGTCTGATAAACTCATGGGTCCTTGTGATTAAAATAGGATGAATAACCTTCCTGATAGCTGTCTCCCAAGGAGAATAGCATATAAAGTTAAAAAGAGTATTTTATTGGGCTTGGATTTGAAACTTGAGAATTGGAAATTGTCGAAGCATGTACTCATTTATACTAGCAATTATACTACTCAGCTGCTATATTATATTCATCATGCATAAACTTGCTATTCAGTGTACTAATAAGATCTTTGTTAATGTTTAGTATGTATATATAATGTATAGTGTACATAATAATTTATACAATGAGATATATGAGTATATCTGTAAAAACACAAAGCAAAAGCCAGTGGACTTCTGGCCTTGATGAAATAGCACACATTATACCAAATCTTGTGGTTTCTACTTAGCTACAGTAGAATTCCAATGATATTCTGCTCTTTGAAAGGATAGACTTTCTAACTCTCCCTTCATCTCTTGTTAGTAAGCACAAATGAGCGCTTAAATTATTTTAGCAAACTGATCCTCTGGGTCAGCTTTTTTATGGTAAATTAATGGCCATATAGGTATCTGAATTTGGGATCTTATTTTACTGTTTGAGTCCTCTTTTTGGTTGCAGAGTCCCCTTGCAGAGTTTCACCTGCAGAGGGATGGAGTGGCTATGGCAAAGATCAGGCTTCAGGCTGCTTCAGTGTGAAGGTTGAAGTGAATACAGAGGGGCGAGCATTGGCTTTCTGAAAGCTGAGTCGTAGTGGGCGAAAACCACTTGGGAGTCTTAAAAATCAAGAATTCTGGCATTATGTGAGGCATAGGCATCATGATTGCTGCAGACGCGACTACATCCTCGCTCATGCACTGTGGTATACAGTGATCTTTGATGTACACGGAACACACAGTGTATGTCTGAAGCAAACTGTACATGCATCATCTGCTGAAGTGAGGCAGGGAATGCTTTTGCTACTGCTACAGTGACATGTCCTTCAGTAACATAGACAACTAACTCCATTTTGAAAATCTGTTGAATATAAGCGAAACTGTTATCCTTAAAAATTAAGATGCCAAAAGCTTCCACCTCCTAAATAGTGTGCATAATGGTGTAACAGAATTCTGTGGCATTTTTGTTATTCCTGGTAATCTTGCCTCCCTAGTAATGCATCCATGAGCACCTTGTCTTATGAGTGAGTCACGTGCTATTGGAAATACCAGCTTTTATATATCATTGCGCTTGTTAAGTTCAACTCCATTTGTAGCATTATTTCAGCTCATCAGGGCAAGAAGAGGTGAAAAAGTTCACCCAGAACAATTTGGAAGTATGAAGAAGTTACCATCAAACTGTCGGTTGCTTTTTCTTTAAGATCTAAGACCCCTATCTAGGACAGAAGGGACTGCTGTGTCCCTTCAAAAAGAGGGAACTTTCCCTCCTTATAATGACGAGGAGCTCCTTTTGGTAAGCTAATGAGTCACAGTGTGCTAGATCTTACAGTTGGCACCGGACTTGCACGGCCATCTGTTACATAAAAGTTTATTTTCTCAGGAATTATGCAATACAATTGAAAAAAACCACCCTTTTACTGTCAAAAATTATTGCATGGGAAACAGGAGATTACATTTTATAATCGTTGCACTATTCCTGTTTAGGTGAAAGCCCAGCTTCAAAAGATGGGAGCTCTTCAACCCCTCAACATATTTCTCCGTCAGGAAATTGACCGCATGCAACATGTTATATCAAGAGTTCGAACTACACTGACTGATCTCAAATTGGCTATCGATGGTAAGTTACAATATTAAAAATCATACTAAGTAAGGTGCAATATTTACTACTAATGGTTGCTTATACTATATAACTAAAAAAATATTTCCCCTCCTTTCCTCCCTTTCTACCTCTTTTTCTTTTGTTCTCTCCCTCCCTTTATCTCTCTATCACATGACCACTAGTTCTAGCCCTTAAAACCTCCTGACTGCATCTCTAAGGACACTCCACCTTAATTTATTCTGCGTGCATGTGCTCCAGTATTGCAGTTCATCTCCCACAGCACTACTACACTCTGTGATTCTCTCTAGGATCGCTACAGAGCTCAGAGGAGACGAATTGCATGATTAGGTCCACAGGTCGTGTGCCAGAGTCATTTATGAAATTAAGCTGAGACGTAATGATATAGAACAAGGTAGAAGTGTTGCTGCTGTGTAACTGAGAGACAGGGTACTCAGTAGGCCAGGTGGTTAAAATGCTAATTTAAGGTGAGATTCGGACTCTTTGTGAAACTGGTTATACCAAATAGGATGACTCTGAATGGAAGCTAAAGTGGGTGGAAGTGACAGTCAAAAGAGAATGATAGGGTTCTGCTTTTAGCCATCACAGAAGGTAAGCAACAGCACTCTCTGTATCTCAGAGTCAAGAGTATTTGGCTGAATGTGAGCAATGGTGAATGTAGTTAAAATAAACCAAGACTACAGGCAACTAGAAGCAGATGGAAAATTTCATCAGAAAAGAAGTGAGGAAAAAGAAGGGATGATGATGTTACCATCTGTTTTTTGCTTTCACATCCCATTTTGCTCATCTGCAAGAGTTGAAATATCCAGGAGGGAAAGTATACTGTTGCTCAGCCAAGCTTCTTGAATTAACAATAAATGAAAATTAAGCAGTAACTGTTCAGTTCCCCTAGTTAAGATCTCACTCAAGTTGCTGTTCTACAGCAGAGAGGCAGAAAATATCTGAGACAGCAAACTGTCTGCACAGGGAGATGGTCAGAGTGCCTCAAAACTAGTTCCTTCTGATACAGGTGATGGCAGTACTGTGATGTGTCTTACTGGGGTTATCCACTCTTTCGACAAGAAGTCTTTCACGAATGGAGATTTTTTTATTTGTATTTTTGTTACATAAGAATAAAAAGGGATTTCGCCTACTATTTGTATGATTCACTGAGGCAACAATGCATGTTTCAAAAACACCATGCCTGTAACCTGATTCTAGAAAAGCAATTCATAAATGTGCCCAGGGGTAATTAGCTTCCACACCCTGCAATACCCTATGCAAAGATCAAGCTAGAAGAAACAATTGTCCTCTGTTCCTGTACTGAGCTGAAAGTTCCCTTTTATATGTGCATAGAGTCCTTTTTCAAGTAAATTAAAATAATGCTTTCCATCCAAGAAAGTATTAATCTTTCCTTGATTGTGACAGGTATATTTAAAGTCTCAAAAGGCACAATATTCTGCAGAGGGTTGGATGAGTAACATAATTTATTTGCACTTAGTATTCAGTTCCACAGTGGGCACAGTCCTCTACCAGGTGTTTAATCAAGTTAATGCTGAAACTTTTGTGCATTCCTCTAAAACATTATAATTTTCTTAGGGACAGGCAAGTTAAATATAGTGAAAAATTGCTCTGAAAACAAAATTGGATGTATGGTTAACAATAATGATTAATGGCTTCTGGCAAATTCATGATACATCAAGTGCATGTGGTAGACCGTTAATTAGGGGATGGAAGGAACATTTAGGCACTGTCTCTTGCCTCAGCAAAGAGGAAAACCCCAAACTCTCTCATACTAGATTCTCCCCAAAACTAGTCAACTCCAGTCTCAGATCACCTGAGGTGCCCCTTTTTCCTTACATTGAGGTAAACTGATTGGCCAGCTCAAACAGGTTATCTGAGTTTTGACAGCTGCCCTCTCGTGCATCTGGCTCTGGCTTCGTGAACACGTTAAGGCTGGACCACCCAGTTATAACAGATCTAAGTTTCCAAACAGACGTTGTATTTAAGAATATAGCACATCTTCATGTTGTGCCAGGTAGCTTTGTGAAAGGAGGTCTGAATATTTGATTCTGCAGTTTGGATGTGAATAGACAGACCTTGTCATTTTGCTGTTGCTCATTGATTTATATTTGAGGCAATATAAAGCCCTCCTCAGTGAGATCCCATGTGCAGCTGAACAAGAGGGATATTGAGGGAATTAGCAGAGCCAATTTTGTCCCTCTGTCCAGAGGGCACATTAAGCAGTGTTCAGCTTTTGGGAGGGGTGAGGATGCCCAGCATGTGTCCAACATGTTTGTTGGCAGCCATGCCCCACAAGCCTGCATCGCCATCAATAAACTTTGCTGCCTGGAGGGATACTTTTTTTGGATCAAATTGTAATAATTAGATTGTAGCTGCACTTTGTACCCTTCGTTATGTCCCAATCATTAGTTCTAGTTTAATTACTTATTGATTGCCCGGAATTTATTTCACAGCTGGTATAGTACAGAGCTTCACATAAATCAGAAAACTGCAGTGATGATTGTCCTCTCGGGTGACCTAAATAAAGGCTGTGTTCCAAATAGAGAAATCTTTTTAGAGACAAGGAACGATCTGTTTTCTCTCCTTCTCATCTGAGAATCAGTAAGACATGGGTCTTCAACCAAAACTCCAGATCCTGATGGGTTATGAACATCAGATCTTGAGTCCCTGGCAGAAGGTGGCCATATTCTTTGTAGGGCAGTATATGTACTATAGAGCTCCTGTGTATGTGCCTTATCCTTCCTGTGGAATCATAGATACCCCTGGTGCAGAAGACTAAGACCCTAGCTGTTTGCTGGGGAGCGGGTACTTCAAAACCCCTCTCCCGTTAATTAAGATACTGCCTTCAAACGCAGTAAAATCTAATGGCCCATTCAGCTATTCCCAGTCTCTTAGAGTTTGCTTGAGTAGAGGGGAACTGAACGCGGTGTATCTGTGAGGCGTGGGGTTCTCATTTCTCTGTGCACTGAAGTAGGAGGGGTAAGCGTTTTGATGGCACCCTGATGTGTCTTCTACCAGTGAAGAAAGTGAGAAGAGAGATCCTGTGGGAGTTATTCCTAGTCCCCCTTGGATGACTTCCCTGAATCTCTGCACGGGAGCATGCTTGTAGTAATACTATAAGTGGATATTGAATCCTTGGCAATGGAAATAAGCAGAGCTTTTAACTTGGTTGTTTTTCCTGACTTTTTTAACCTACTTAACATTCTGTTTAAGGGCTTGTCATGAAAGAAACAAATGCTTAAGTCATTTATTTATATCTACATTCTACTTTGGTCATAAAACTGCATCCACTTGGCATTTGTTTCTGGTACTCTATGGCTTTGTGTTTTGAAACTAATCCTTTGGAACTGTCTACTTTATGAACACGTGAAGGCCATACAGGAAACCTTGGGTTTGTTATCCTTTCATGATCACAGAACTCCTGCTGCTATTTGTGCAGTACTTGCAGACTCAGGAGAGAGAAGTCCTTTTCCTGTTAACATATTTCCTGAGAATATAGCAATCCCTCTAAAAAATTTCACATGACTTTTAGTGTGTAGAGATTTTTCTCCACAGGCACAGAGTTTTTGTTCCTTATGTTTTTCTTGGTACTTGCAAGACAAGCACAGTGCAAATACCTACAGGAGCCATAAGACCAACATAACGCAAAGAAGCGGTATGAATACAAATCACTTCAGAAGGCATCATGGCATTTGTCATGGAGAAGCTCTACCAGGCTTAAGCAAATTTTCCACTGCAGCTACAATATGGCACCCCTCGTGTGACAAAGCTAGCATATTTTCATCTATGTAATGCACACCTGTGCTGGTTTTAGTCAGGAAAGAGTTAACCTTCTTCACAGTGGCTGGTATGCAGCTGTGCTCCTGGATTTATGCTGAGAAAAGTACAGATAAGGTGTCCTTTTAGCTGGTGCTGGCGAGTGCTTGCACCAAATTCAAGTTCTTTCTCATCTTCTGATACTGTAGGTGTATTCCCAACTTTGTCACTACAAGTAGTGTGGGGCGACACACAGTTCAGGCAGCTGACCCAAACTGACCAAAGGAGTATTTCATTCCATAGCACATCATGCTCAGTTCATAAGCGGGGAGTGGGCTCGGGAGGGAAAATTCTTTTTCCTCCTTTGCTAACTCCTCTGTTAGCTCCTTAACTCCTTTGCTAACTCTTTTGCTAATTCCTTTTCTTGCTCATTCGTTCCTGAGTTAGAGGGTTGGTTGCCTTTCCAGCTTGTGCTGTCGCTCGTGGGGCTCG
>NW_010254647.1:0-2630 GCF_000690775.1 Eurypyga helias
ACTTGCCCTCACTGAGCTGCATTCGGTGTCTCCCCGCCCGGCTCTCCCGCCTGTCCCGCTCACGCGGGATGGACGCACGGCCTGCTGCGCGTGCAGCCGCTCCCCCCAGTTTGGTATCACAGCCAACTTGCTAGGAGGGCCTTCCTCCAGGTCCCTGATGAATATATTGAATGGGGCTGGACGCAGCGCTGACCCCTGGGGGACACCACTCCTCACAGGCCTCCCACTAGTCGTGACAATCGTAACCGCAGTCACCAGGGCTGTGGTTATGCACTCGGTAGCGACGCGTGAGGTGACATCACTGGGATTTTTAGGTTTCCTCTATCCAATCTATCTAAAGCTGCGGCAGCTCGGTCTGTGGCCGTGTAAGCCCAACAGCTGGATCCTGGACAAAATAACAAAGACGACTGTGGCATACACCGTCGATTCCATGCTTAAGTAACAAGTCCCTTAATTCCCGTGTTACTATAAGGTAATTAAACAAATACTGACATTTATTTCGGTGCTAATCGCTGTGCCTCAGAAATACTGGCTTTGGTTTTTGTTTGTGTGATGTACGCGCTGGCTCTTGCACCCCAAACGTGGAACAGAGGTAGGGAATATTCACAGGGGTACTGCTGACGGGGACACGCGTTGCCCCCCGCTGCCGAGACCCTCACCCGGCTCGGGACCCCGCGGGCCCTGCTTAGTCGTCCTTCCGCAGGGCCAGTGACCTTGTTCAGGTTTCGGGATTTCAGGTGTCGCTCTTCGGCTTCAGACCCGTCAGTTCCAGCTCTGACTGGTGGAGTACTCTGCCTGCCCTCCTTTTGTTCCTGTTTTTCCTTGTTTTCCCCTTTTTTTTCTGTGTTGGTGACAGCCCGTCACCCTCAAGCCGAGATTGCTTTTCCCAAGCTCCGCGTTTTCCGAGTCTCTGACAGAAGCAAATGAATAATGTCGCTTTGCTGACGTCAGCAGTCTCGGAGAGGGGAACTGTGCGGAGCAGAAGGCGGTTGGATCAGGTGTGTTGCCTTTCCATAAAGTTCCCTGCGCGGGGCCATTGTCCAGCGCAGCAGAAAGCCTCCAGACTTTGTGCCTTTTATTTACTGACTTTTCAGACTTCGGAGGTCTCAGAATTGTCCAGAATTGTTGTGGACCTTCAGCGAACAAATCTGAAAGATGATGAGCAAGTAGTTAGACTTGGTCTTAATTGTGCTTTTCTTCAGAATGTGTAATGATTGGTTTTCCTGCTTGGGACAACGGTTGGCACAAAATAGCAGCGACTAACCTATTTCTTATTCCTCATTTTTAGACAGGGTTACTCTCGTGGTCAGGCAGGATCAGGGAGCATAGACGTGCCAGCAGCTTCACGTGGGTCTCAGGTTGTACTGCAGGCAGCAGACAGCAGTTAACGAGTAAGAACCAGCGGCAGGGAGACGGCAAGGTCTTGGCTGTTTTATTAAAATTACGGCAATTACCCATAAAAGCTTGGTGACATCACAGGGACATGTTTAGGGAGACGATTGGGAAATCTAAGAACAGAACATTATCCATCCTGGATTAGTCCAAAAGGCTGTTCAGTCCAGAATCTTGATTCCAGTAGTAGCCAAAGCTGGACAGGCTGGATGAGGCTTGGAGCAACCTGGTCTAGTGGAAGGTGTCCCTGCCCATGGCAGGGGGTGGCACTGGGGGGGCTTTAAGGTCCCTTCCCACCCAAACTGTTCTGGGATTGTATGATTAGAAAAATCGTATAAAAGCAGAACTGTAATGAAATACAGCGTCACCCGTCACTCAGCATTCAAGACCCATGTGGGTGAGCTGCTGGGGGATGCTGGAAAATGTGCCCTCGCGTACAGTTTGTCACTTAGAGTGGACACTGTGCAAGCTCCTGCTCTTGTATACGTCCCGTGGACGGGGAGTACGCGTCCTCTTCGGTCTGCCTGCTCCGCGTGCCCCCCGAGCAGTCGATGAAGGCTGGCAGCACGCTTCGGCGTCGCGGGCTGCCGTAAGCTTGCTTCGTCCCCTCTGCCGAAACGCAACGCCGTGGGATTAACTTCACTTCCCTAAAATTATTCGGGACTCCGAGGTGGTTTTCTCAGTGCCTGGGAGCACGGTGTTCAAGGAAAACAGGTTTTGCCAAAGGAAAAACCCCAGGGAGTGCACCCAGGAGCTGTGAAACAGGAGTTGTTGCTGAAAAACAGAGTTTTGGGTGCAAAAGCCGCTGCTCGGCGTAGCTGCGCGTGTAGCTCTGGGGTGTGTGTGGAAAGCAAAGCTGGTAGGTGGATCTTTGGGAAGAAGGCGAGGTGTGGACAGAGCATTCATAGAGTCACAGAATCATGGAATGGGTTTGGGCTGGCAGGAACCTTAAAGATCATCCAGTTCCCACCCCCTGCCATGGGCAGGGACACCTTCCACCAGACCAGGTTGCTCCAAGCCTCATCCAGCCTGGCCTTGGACACTCCCAGGGATGGGGCATCCACAGCTCCTCTGGGCAACCTGTCCCAGTGCTCCCACCCTCTGCGGGAAGAACTTCTTCCTGATATCTAACCTAAACCTCCCCACTTTCAATTCAAATCCCTTGCATTCGGGCAAGGTAGGTGAGTAGGGACCTGAGGGAGCGGAGGGAACGCCCTGTGAACTAACGGCTCCCTACC
>NW_010254647.1:2756-9443 GCF_000690775.1 Eurypyga helias
CATCGTTAAATGCCGTCGGACAGAATCAAGTCTTGGTACAGCGTTACCCTGAGAGCAGCACTGACGTTAAACGTCGTTCTTTGTGGGCACATCTGTGCTGAGCGAGGGCTGAAGTGCTCTTGCACTCCGATCCTGCATGGAGAAGGAAAGCAGGACGTACAGGGAATATATCCTCTGGGATTTTTATGTTTGACATCCAGGTGAACGTTTTTAATGGTTCTTTGATTCTCCGGGGTACCGGGCTCTGAAAACTGCTGAGTGAACTAAGCTAACGAGAGCTGAGGCAGTTCCCAGTGTTGACACCTCCAGAAGAGGAGCAGGCTCCGTGGGAATGGCAGGAGGGCAGAAGCTGGGAACGCTGTCGGGCAGATGCCTTCTGTGCCGTAGAAAACTGGCGTTGGGAGGAACCGATGCTGGTGGTACCTGCAGCAAGTGGGGTGGATGCTGAGGTGATGGCAGACGCTGACCCGCGGGGAATTTAGTCCGTATGCCGGGAAGGTCCGCAGGGAAGCGTGTTTCTCCATTAGGATCTGCACAAGTCCTGGGATCTCTGACGTGCAAACGGAGCTTTGATCTGCGCACAGAGCACCCCTCGCACTCTTGCAACCCGGTTCTAACGGATAATGGATGAATCGGGATGTCGCTGGAGGGTGAGCGCAGGCCAGTGTTGATTCTGGGATAGCAGCTGCTGTAGGTTTCTGTCCCAGCAGACTGAATTCACTGGCAGAGCTGTCTGGGGACATCCTGTGTCTGCTCCTCGTGTCCCCCCACTCCCTGCACGGCCACAGGCACGGGAAGCCTGGGTGGCCACGGGAGTGCAGCACCGGGAAACTTCCAGGGGTTGAAAAGGCAAATAGCAGCAGGGTCGGTCCGTGGGGTATTTTGTAGGGCACAAGGAACACGAGGCTCTCGATGCGGTTTGTTCTAACCGACTGTAGCTTAAGTAAAACCCAGAATCCTGTGCTGGGCTCAGTCAGGAAGGGGTTAGCTCTCTTTACCGTGACTGCTAGGAAGCTGTTCCTGGATTTATGCTGAGAGCAGCACGGATGAGTCTGAGCTGGGCTGGGCAATGCCTGCACCAGATTCAAGGTCTGTCTGTGCTTCTGGCCCTGCGGCTGCGTTCCCAGCTCTCGCCGTCTGGCTACAGGCCGTGCTGGGACACACAGCTCGGACACCTGACCCCAACTGACCAGGGGAGTGTTTCATCCCACAGTACGTCACGCTGGGGGCAGAGGTGAGAAGGGGTCCACTCCCATACACTTGCTAACCCTCTCCCTGACTCCTGCGTTAGCTGCTTTGCTAACTCCTGCGCTGGCTCGTTCAGGAGGGAGTTGGTGGGTTGGTTTAGTTTTCCCAGTTGTGCTATTGATGACAGGGTTTGCTCGGGATCTGCTGCGACGGCCCTCAGGCTGCGATCGCTCTCGGCCTGCGATCGCTCTCGGGCTGCGGCTCTGGGGCTCTCTGGGTCTGACTCACTTCTCAGCACCTGGTTGTGCGTTGGTCAGTGGGTGGTGAGAAATTGTATCATATTGTAGCATATGTTTTATTTCCTATTATTTTAATTATTTAGTAGTAGTGGTATTTGTATGTATTAATTTAGATTTAATTAGTAAATAGTTCTTATCTCAATTTTACGAGCTTCATCATTTCTTTTTCTTCCGATTCTTCCCCTCTGCTGGAGGAGGGGAGGGGGGTTTGTGAGAGCGGCTCCGTGGTATTTGGCTAGCCGGAGTTAAACCACGTTAAGGGGGTATGTGGGGCTGTGCCAATGACAGTTTGTGAGAACAAACCTTTGCTTCATTGCTTTAAATGTTTTGAGCAGTTGAACCACCAGGCAGTGCCAGGGCTCGGTTGTGTCACCACAAATGTTGGTTTTCTGCCTCACTGTACCACACAAACTGCGAGAAGCAATTGGACCGGCGCAGACGAAGCTCTTGTGCAAAGCACTTGCTGTTGCTGCACCCTGAGCCGAGGCTGTCGCAGCACAGCGACGGCCTTCTCCCCGTGGCGGGATTTGTCTCCGTGTGGTTTCTTTTAAAGCGCTAACTGGACTAAATGTTTCTGTTCCAGTCCTCCTCGGCCTCTGACTCACATGAATGACACCATGGTGACCCACATGTCCTCTGGAGCACCCACACCCACAAAAAGGTAGGTGTGCCTTGCGGCGTCGGTGGTTCATTTCCATGAGAGGTGAAAAAAATAGGGATTTTGTCTCGCTAGGACCCTTCTACTAGATTTCAAATAACCCTGCCACGTCCGGGTGTGTACGCAGCATTTGTAACACAAGGAGTCGTTCGCTTCCTTCTCTTCTCTCCGAAGAATGATTTCCTCTTGCTGGAATAGGTGTTAGTGCATGAGCGTGAGGGAAGAGGCAGCTGAAGAGGGTTTGGTTTTGAATTTTGGCCGGAGAAAGGCTGGTGTTGATGTATCATAGGCCCCTCTGCAGACACAGGAGAGTAAATCTCTTCTGCTGCAGACACGTCACATAAGCGTGCGCCGCGTCGCCTTCGCTGACACTCGCTCTCCAGCCGAACGCAGCCCGGCTGCCCTGTCTCCCCTAGGCCCAACGCAGGGTGTGGTTTACGTTTACTTAGCCGTAGGTGTGGGTGTCCGGATGTAAACGTGCCACAAGCCAGCTGACGGCTGTGTTTGCACTCGCCTTTCTCCTTAAGATGTGTAGGGGGGATAGCGGGGTGGCTCACGGGAGACTTGCCTTGTCCAAAGCTGTGGATGAACAAATGTTCCCACAGGGAACAAGAAACCGAGCTGTCACTGCCTGAGTGACAAGGTGCTGTGCAGGAGGCAAGGCAGATCCCTCGTTTTCAGCATCCAGCAGAACTAAGGAATGATCCATGTACCTTCCTTCTACTTTCCAAGAAAAAATCAGTCGTGTGTGCAGGTTAGAACTGGCCATGTTCAAGTTAGTTCAAACTCAGCCTGTAAATCACAGAATCACAGAATCCCAGCACGGTTTGGGTGGGAAGGGACCTCAAAGCCCCTCCAGTCCCACCCCCTGCCATGGGGGTGGGGAGTTCCCACCTTCCACTAGACCAGGTTGCTCCAAGCCTCATCCAGCCTGGCCTTGGACACTCCCAGGGATGGGGCATCCACAGCTTCTCTGGGAACCTGTCCCAGTGCTCCCCACCCTCTGCGGGAAGAATTCCTTCCTGATGTCCCATCTCCATCTCCCTCTTTCCGTTCAAACCCATCACCCCTTGTCCTGTCACTGTCTTTCCTGTGCTGTTCCCTCTCAGAGGCCACACCGAGGCGATACAGGATGAAGACCTCCGTCGCGCGTGCACTTTACAGATACCGTCCCCAGCAGAGACTAACTTGGAATATATTTAGGATAAACACCAAAGAAACAACCCAGAACGTGTCTTTAGAAAGCCAAAATCATTTTTCTTTCAAGTGTCATCTTTTCTCAGGCATCCTGAGAGCTCACAGGCAGCAAATTCCTGGTGGTGTGGTTGTCTGTGACCACCGTAGCCATGGCAGCACCCACCCCTTGCCAACATCCTGGCTCATCCCTCTCCAAGGATCCCACTTGCAGAATCCTGTTAGGAAAGGTTACTTCACCTAGCAGATCCATGAGAAGTGGCTTCTTCTCTCCATACCTGCTTATTCCCAAGGAGGGACGGGGTGTTTATCTTTTCCTGGAGCTGGGGGGATGGCCACGCTGTGCCAGGGTCAGGTCGTAATGTTTGCCTCCATCATTCCAGCTCCTCGGGCTCTCAGCTTGCAGAACGCACACTCCATAGCCACTCCACAAGCCCCTGGGGATGTGCCTGAGGCTGGCAGAGGGACCCAAACACATCTCTGAAAGGTATTGTCATCCCCCTCTGCTCGGTGCCTTTCTTCTTCGCGCAACACCCGCGTGCGGTGCCTGCGCCCGCCCGTCCCAGGCGGATGGGGCCGCTTTGGTTTTAACGACGTGGTAAGGAGAAACGCGGATCTTCCTCAGGGCTGCCCTGGGTGTGCAGCTGAGGGTCTCCAGGTAGTGACCCGGGGGAGGCATTTCACATGAAGCCTTTGGATGATCCCAGCTGCCACCGTCTCTGCAGGGCTGCCCACTGGCATCGCCCAGTTGAGCTGCCCCGAAAAGTGCCTCTGAAGCAGCCTCAGATTATCGTGACCAGGCCGTGTCCACACCCACCAAAGACATGATGGGTCTGGGTGTCAGGAAGGAATTCTTCCCCCAGAGGGTGGGGAGCACTGGGACAGGTTGCCCAGAGAAGCTGTGGATGCCCCATCCCTGGGAGTGTCCAAGGCCAGGCTGGATGAGGCTTGGAGCAACCTGGTCTAGTGGAAGGTGTCCCTGCCCATGGCAGGGGGTGGCACTGGGGGGGCTTTAAGGTCCCTTCCATCCCAAACCGTGCTGGGATTCTGTAATTCTGTGATCCTTGTGACAGTCGCATCCTCTCCTCGCACGAGCGGTGCCGAAAGGGAGGACATGCCCCTCTACTCTGCTCTGGTGAGGCCCCACCTGGAGTGCTGCATCCAGCTGTGGAGCCCTCAATATCAGAAGGATATTGACCAGTTGGAGCGAGTCCAGAGGAGGCCACGAAGATGCTCAGAGGGCGTGAGCACCTCTGCTATGGGGACAGGCTGGGAGAGTTGGGCTTGTTCAGCCTGGAGAAGAGGAGGCTCCGAGGAGACCTCATTGCAGCTTTCCAGTATCTGAAGGGGCTACAAGGGTGCTGGGAGAGGACTTTTTACAAGAGCCTGTAGTGACAGGACAAGGGGTAACGGGTACAAATTGAAATCAGGGAGGGTTAGATTAGATATCAGGAAGAAATTCTTCACAGAGAGGGTGGTGAGGCACTGGGACAGGTTGCCCAGAGATGTTGTGGATGCCCCATCCCTGGAAGTGTCCAAGGCCAGGCTGGATGAGGCTTTGAGCAACCTGGTCTAGTGGAAGGTGTCCCTGCCCATGGCAGGGGGGTTGGAACTGGATGATCTTTAGGGGCCCTTCCAACCCAAACCATTCTATGATTCTATGATTCTATGCCCAGCTGTGCCGCGGAGCTTCTCGCTCTTCCAGGACGCGGGGAGCGCTGCCATTCAGCGCAGGGCAGATGGAAACCCCCTTTTGTGGTTTCCTGCTGTTACAAACGGGAAAATAACCCCTCTGTGACAACTGTGTTGGTGGGAGTAAGTCTGAGCTGGAAAAACCTCCCATTTCCAGCCTGGTCACCCTCTGCTTGCCGTGGGAGCGTACCCAGAGGGGCGCTGAACTCCCGACCCCACCGTTCAGGAACTGCATTTTGCAGGAGACAGGGAGCTCTCTGTCATCTCCGAAAGGCTGTAGACAGAATGAGGCCAGAGGAGGGGCTTTTTGGCAAGCAGGGAGTTCTGGGAGCAGCGTCGCGTTGGCCACGCTCAGCTGGGGCCCGGGGCGTCACATTTGCTACGTAACGAGACGATTTTGATCTTTTTCATCTTGCAAAATGTTTCCAAATGACAAAAGCTCATTGACTCGCCGGGGTGTTTGGCCAGGGGAGTGCTGTATGGGATGGGGGAGCTGGTCTTCCCGACATTCATCGGGACGTTGACGAGGGGAAAATTTTAAGGCCACTTTTGCCTGTATTTGCTACTTATGATATAAAACCCACAGTGTTTCTCTGATCGTTACAGCCAACGAGCCGTCTTAAATGAACAGACAGGATTGTGCCTCGTCTCTAAGACTAGGCCAAGCCCAGGAAATGTTATTTATTTTACCTAATTCATTTTAAATTACCTCAGGACTAGAGTTTTTCCTCTTGTTGTGGTCGACGCACACGTTTCTCCTCTCATTAATTCTGTTGCCAAAGACAAGCTGTCCCCGATTAGGTTAATGACGTGCATTTCCCTCTCTGAATAGCCTTCTGCACCGTTTGCTTTCTCCGCAGCCCTGGCCGGTCCGTAGGTTCTGCAGCATCTCTGACGGCACAGATCCGCGTCAGAATTCAGGGGCGTTGTATTTCACTCTCCTTGTGTATTTTATGTGGAAAGGGGGGTGGATCACGCTGGTTTTCCCTAAGGGGCTTGTGTAGGTCTCCGTTGCCATTACGGGTCCTAGAGGTGCGTGGAGTGGTGTCGTCTGTGTGGACAAACGCGCTTTTCGGGGCTGGGGCAGGGCTGATGCAGACATACCCTCTGGGGACGGCCTGGCAGTGCCTCTTCCCCTTCCCGCTGACCGTCAGGGGAGTGCAGCCACGTTGTACACAGCACAGCTCGTGTGAAGATGCCCCGGGAAGGTGCATCCAGGCCGGCAAAAGAGGCTCTAAAGCAAAGCCCTTCTCCCCGTCCTGGCCTGAAAGAGAAGCCGCTGGGTTGCCTTGCCTGGCATTCAGCAACGCTGCCTTTCTCACTTCCAGGCAGCCTGGAGGGCGCGGGCGCTGCCTTTGCTCAGGTGAAACGTGTTCCAACAGCCCGGAAAAGAGAATTATTTACGGCTGAAGAGCTGAAGTTGAGCGGCATAGTGTCACCTGCCTGTGCAGCATTCAAAAACCTTCTTTTTCCTATCCAAAAGGGTTTATTTCCACTAACTAACGTGGATTTTTTTCCAGTCTGTGCCCCTAATGTCACCTCATCTTGTCCCTCCCACGCCTGCCTTCGTTTTGGTTTGTGCTTGTTCAACTTGGCTGCCCCCAGCACCATCGACCACCCGCCGCGTCCCGGCCTGCTCCGGGTTTGCAGATGTCG
>NW_010254647.1:9455-10323 GCF_000690775.1 Eurypyga helias
CCCGGCTTACCCATCCAACCTCCAGGATCCCTGCTCTGCCACCACCGACGCTGCCCCGTGGGGTGGGTTGGGATCTGTAACCCACAGAGATGTGCATTTGCTTGGCTGAACTTAGCCTCCATCAGTTTCCAGCGTGCCTTTTTCTCCCGTGCCCCCATGTCCGCGTTCATCCCTCTGACGTTTCCTTCTAGCTGCCCAGTCACCAATTCCACCCGAAAGGGCCTGAAACTACTGCTCCAGCCCGCTCCGCCGTTGGCCTTTGGGGCAGGCGGAGTGCCTTCCTTTCCTTACATTCTGCTGCTTACCCCGGGTGACCGGAGAGATCCCAGATCCCCCTTAGCCACAGAAAGGTTTGGGGAAGAGATTTCCATAGCAGGAGCCAGGTTGGGTTGTGGCACGTAGCCGGGGCGGCTGCTGTTACACAGCCGGGGCGGTTACGGCACGTGGGCCCCGTGATCCCTGAGTTACGCCAACGTAATGCCAAAATGGACTTTATTCCTAGGGAAGGGACTAGCAAGCAGGGAAATCCCAGCTCACGTGTAACGTCGCTCGGTGCAGAGGGGACAGCACTTGGCAAGACGAAAGGGAAAGGGACGGAAGGGTGAGGACACGGCTCAGCCTGGCTATTCAAACCCAAACCATCCGTATTCCAGTACCTGTTATTTAAACGGATACCCAGCGGTGCTGGGTGTTTAACGCCCGCCGGGTGCAGCCTGGGTCTGTGGGGTATGAGGACGATGCGTTGGGTGGAGGGTTTGATGGGAATAACGGTCGGAAGGCGTTTGTGAGGGACAGAGTTGGGGGCTTTATGCGCTCCAGTGGCTGGAACCCACAACGTCGGAAGGATACAGAGTGGTTGGAGCGAGTC
>NW_010254648.1:0-21761 GCF_000690775.1 Eurypyga helias
ATTCTATGATTCTATGACTTCAAAACATTTTGGAATCTGGAGACTGATGATTTGGACACTGGGTCATAAAGCTCCTAAAAAAGTTAAATTAAGTGTATCAAACTGCTTAATTAGCTGGGGTTGTTGATAGAAGTACAGTCGTCACTTAGACACAAAATAGGTTTTACAGCACAGAGATGTTTTAAGCAGACTAGAAATATTTAAATTACTCTGCCCTTTTTCCTGTCCCCTGTAACTATTAAAAGTCCTGACTTGTAATAGATCAATACCAATTCTCTAATGATTTTTTTTATCATGTTTTAAAATGTCATCTTACTGTTATTAATGAAGCTACTGACAGGTTTTTAGTTACTTTTTTTTTTTTTTTTCCCCCTTTAGTCAGGTATTACAGTTTCTACTCTGGTTACATCCACTGTTTTTCCATTCATTTTAAACTTGGATTTTCCTCCTTTTTCTTAAGTTCTCTTCTACGTAAAGCCAATATTACCTTCAATTTTATTATAATTTTAAGAAAATAGAAAAAAATTGTTCTTAAAGAATTCCAAGTTGTGATTCATTATTTTTCATTCACATCTTTTCTCCCTTTCAATACAGTCATATTTGTGGTTTCTTAAAATGACAACTACAGTGGACTGAACTTGTATTTACCAATACAACCGTGACCAACAAGCAGCAATGACAAACAGCGATGACAAACAAGCAGCAATTTCTAGTTCTGTAAACAATTTTCCTTTATCTCTCCAAAGAGCTTATAATATATAATTTCCTTATATTGGGTTCAACAACATTTCAGTTGAGGGGCCTGCTATCTAAAATTCTCAGAGAGTTTAAGAAAGTTCCAGTATGGAAGCTTGCAATCTCTAAGATATTTCATTCGTATTTCCCCAAGTTTAGGAGGTTTTTGTTCTTTCATAAAGCAGATATATAGTAAAAAGGGAATGATCCTATTCTCTTGTGTGATGGCTGGTCTGTAGAAGCCACACAGAAAAATCTACCTTTTGCTCTTTATGTGTTAAAATGTTGATCACTGGCCTAACATGCACTGCTATCCTAGCAGTAATACAAAGGCTGTAGAACTATACACATCTACATAACCATCTGATAGCAAACAGTATATATGTAAGGCTGTAAAATGACCTCCGCTTCCATGTTTAAAAATAAGCCTTTTCATATAAAAATTGTTTAAGCCTGGTCTTGCTTTGCAGACTCTTTGTATTCACAGGACTTCTGCTGTTGGCTATAATGGAAAAAAGATCAGGCCCTTTACTGTGGTTCCATATAGTTTATTGACCCTCAGTTTCCATTATTTCAGAGTAGTCTTCTCATTAAAAAGAATTTTTAAAAATGAGGAAAGAATCAATGAAAACTGAGGTTGGTTTAAAAAACATTCAGGTAACACTCAAAGTGACTACACAGGGTAGGCATTATCTCTGCAACTCCTTGATGGTCAGTGAAGGTCACAAGACTATGTGATCTGAAAGATTGCTTCTGCAGAAAGTCTTTGAAGCTACAGCACATTTAACTTTAGATTTTTCTTCATAAAATTATTCTAATTACAAAGGCTGAGGAATGCATGCGAACCATTTAACAATGCAAATTTTCAAACAAAATAAAACTCTAATTAATGCTGGAAGCTTAATTTTGACTCATCTGTCAGTAAGTTGTTGCTAATGAATAACTCACAGAACTTCAGTCCCTGGCAAGAACTGGCTCTGAAAATAACTGTATGTTCTCTTAGTGCTAAAAAAAGAAGAAAAATATTAAAATAAAAAGCAGCACTACTCTTTATATGAATCCTTGAGTTGTCACAGTTCACATTATCAGCTGACAGTAACTTGTATCATGAAGAATAGAGTCTCTGTTGGATTCTGAGAGCTCCATCTCAGTACGTAGACCAGACGCAGACAGAAAACGAAGAATGCATGGTCATATACTCTTGGAGGTAGCATCTCTAATATGAGTTGGTGAAGTTGCCCAAGAAAAGTTTTTGATTTTAAAATATGTCCCTAAATAAGAAGTTTTCTTTGTACTGCATGGTTGAAAATGATCTTCTATTGATTGTATCTTTTTCCTTATCAATAAATAACCAAATTAATTTCAGAAAGCATGCATGATGAGAGCATAGCCTGTGGTTTTTATCCATTCCTTTCTTCATACATATTATAAACTTGTAAATAACCAATATTTAAATAAAACAAAACTAGTTTCATGTTGGTGGTCATCAGTTTTCTGAAGTCAAAAGGAATTTTCTTATATTGACCTTTTATTTGCACCTTATACCAAAGCTACCAGTAAATATTACAAGATATATACACATTTTACTGTTAAACTGATTTTTTTTCCCAACAAAATAAAACACTCCTTGTACTCCAATCTGTCAAAAAAGATACCTCGGAAATTTGTGTATAAGATAGCTCATATAAAAAGCAGTAACAGACCACAAAATACATACACAACTATGTTGACATGCAACAAAACCAAAAAAGCAACAAAGAGATTACTGATTTCAGATTTCAGAGTTTATTTACAATTAAATTAAAAAAAAGTCATATTTTAATCAATCATAGCCTTTAACCCTACTATGACGCTGGAAAAGGCTGTTCTCCAACATCCTAAGATTGTCTTTGTATTATTTTAAATGCAATGTATTTTAATATGAAATCTTGTTTTCATATAACACCACAGTCCTTTACATAGAATATCAACCTATCTGTGTAATATCATTAAAAATATCATAAATGACATCATAATAATTGGATATAATATGTCTTCATTTTTGTTTGCATTATATTTTCTAGCTACTGGTTTCAGAAAATTACCATTAGTTTTGTTCTTCTCTTCATGAAGAGCATACAATAATTTTCAAAATCAAGCAAGGATGAAAATGTGATTGAAATATAGGATTTTTTTCTAACAAAATTTCATTACTGCATTATAAATTATTGATAGGACGCTTCTGGAACTCTTTTCTGATGTGCTCATCCTTATTAGGAAAAATTTCCATAAGAGATACAGCTATTCTGAGACTATGTTTGGATTCAGATGCACATTTTCCAACAGCACTATTTAAAATATAGTAAATCTAGTAAATATAATGGATTTTTAAGGCCCATTCCAGACTCCAGACCCATGAAAACATCACACTGAATTCAATGGCAGAAGCGCTTAGTTGAGAAATACCATTTACTCCTTTGCAGTAGGTACTTTCATGGTACAACAGAAGTTTTACTTATTTGTGTTGAACAGATACTTGGAAAGTATTGCATGTTACCATCACATCTTATACCTTAGCAACGTTATGCTTGCACCACCTTCACTGTGCACAACAGAAAGTGTTGCTGTGACTTACTGCTTTAATGTGAAGTTCTAACATTTCATTGACTGCAATCTAACAGTTTCTCTTTCAACTGAAATCAATGACCAGCTGTGCTAAATTTTCTATATTAGGCTCAAACAGGTAAACAAAGTCCTTGAAAATGCCAGTATTTGTTAACCTCAGTATGTTGCTAAATGTAGGCATAAAGTTTGAGAAGGAACACAGGCATTTGGTTGATCTTCTGGCCTCAGAAAACAGAGCAGAAATGCTTCTACCTTATTACAACCATGGAAGTAAGAACTTACTGATAAATTTTAATTTTAAAATTTTAAGCAGTAACAACATTTTTCCATTCTGTCAAGTAGGTACATAAGGCATTTTATGTTAAAAAATTTACAAAATGGTATAGCCAAAACAATTTTTTACTCAAGAATTTCATCTTAGTACTTATCTGTCAATATCCCAGGCTCTAAGGTATCATAAAAGAAATAGTCCATTAAAAATAAATGCAAAGCATAAAATAATAATATTTAAAAACACTGGAATCTAGTTTAAGAAGTTTGTCTTGGCTTTCAGTTGTTTTTTCCTACCTGGCCCATCCCAGTCTTCGGTCTCCACAGCAAGCTGCCCTGGTTTCTCTGACCTTGCATCACCATCAGATTCTGCTGCTTCTTGGATGCCTTCTTCATTGCCTAGAAAACAATCAAATAAATACAGTATTGACATATTTCAATAGTGACCTTTAGGCAGAGCTCCTACAATATCCAAACAACTGCTTACATGCGTAAGTGAAAACATATGCACGTCTACAAACAAAGAGAAAATGAACAAAAAGATTTTTAGACACATAAACATCTGTGAGTTCCCAGTGACTCAAAATAAGCCCTGAGTATCCAATCCTTCAAGTTCTGTGGAGAGAAAATTCTTGGAAATCAGTGTTTAGACCATATGCTTAAAAAAACGCATCAGAACTTGCACCTACTTCTGTAAACCGACGCACAAAACGTCATTAAGTTTGTATGAAAGAAAGAAATCAGCTTGTACTCCCCTGGAACATATGCTTTCAGTTATGTGGGTTTTCTTAATTGACACCTAACTGTTTCTTATGCCTTGCAGATTAATGACACTCAACACAAAAATATGGTCTGCTAAACATTCAGGCTTTTCAAGCAACTAGTGGAGATCTAGTCTGTGGTATTTAGGCATTTAAGGAATTTGTCCTTAAAGGGTATAAGCTACCAGCAAGTAGCAAGTCCCTATGATAAGTTCCTTCCTTTCAAGCCTTACCTAAAGAAATGCACAATTTTTGCTGAATTTTAGAATTTTCCCCATCCAGAAGTACCTGAGAATATCTGTCTGCCTTCAGTAACTATTCACTATAAGGTTGTACACAGGAACCGCTGAACATCATCACAAGATTAAGATTTTAGAGATGACCATTTAATTATTATTTAAAGCATCTCTTGTTGAAAGTGCAGTTATTTCACTTAAACAAATATTCTAGGGAAGATCCATGTAAAAATATTTTGAAATAAACACTATGAAAAAAATCTATTGAAGCTGCAGGGTTCAGGTACTAACACAGAATAGACTGTCTACAGTAAGAGCTAAATGACACATCCAAGTGCTTATCCAGCCAATCCTTTCCTGCATTGGTAGATTGCATTTTCCCTACTAATCAATCAGAGAAATTCTTGCTTAAGAAAATGCTATGGAGAATGGAAAAATCAAACCTACGCAATTAACTACATCAGTCAAATAGGACTGAATTAAGATTTTAATTTTTTTACTAATCTTAAAGCAAACTTTGCAAAAACCGTGTCCCACAGAAAAGTGGCTCCACTAAAAAATGTGTTGTACATTTTAGTCTGAAATCCAGACTGTTTGTTGACTTGACAATAGCAGAGCAAGAGGGAGCAAAATGCACAGCAATTAAGCAGTAACTTGTAATTTTTTTTCCCCACTCATGATAACAAAAGCTTTTATTAGCAACATAGGTAAAGAAATGTGATTACAACAAACCATGCCAGATACCCATACGTTATCACTGGAGCTATATTTATACCAGATAAGCTTGTGACCCAGAGTTTTCAAGTGCGTGATTATATACAAACGCTATAAAGTATTAACTTCATGTGCACATATAACGTCTTGTAATAACACATTCTTCCTTGCATTCATAGAACAAACAGTTGTCCAAATCCTATGTATAAGAGCCTGGTAAACTACTCACACAAGCACAATACTATATTCACACCAGCCTCCGATAACAAAAATATAGTTTGGTGTATTCGTAGTACTAAAAATACAGTCCAGTGTATTCATAGGCACTTAAAGCTAAAAGACACCCCAAATATCTAGTCTATTTTTCTGTTAAACATACTGTATAATTTTACCAAGGCATGTGAAGCTCATGTGCTTCAGTTCAATCTGAAGTTAGCTTCTGAAGACCTAATACACACATGCTGAAAAAGCTACTGAGTTTCTTATACCTAGTTTTAGCAACTATTTGTTTTTAACAAACTAGCCTATTTTGAATTAGCATTTGTATAGTTTGCAGTAATCGAACAGAAGTCGGCCTTTTTTTGGTGGACTGAAGAGCCTATCAGATATCTTTATTTTCATATTTCTACCTTCACACCTACTTACAGCTGTAACAAACTGTTCTTTATTGGACAGACACAAAGGACAATTTTTCAGTGTTCAAATCTGGCAAGATCAATTCCAGTTTTCTCGAAGATGTTGGAAAGCACTCCTCAGCAAGGGCAATTCTGATCATGAATTTCTAACTAAAACTGTATAATTACCACAGAAAGCTCTTAAAATGTTCTTTGCATGGAATTTTTATATTAAACAAAATTTTTTTCTTCCACTGGAAACAATAGATCTCTATGGACTACATCAGAACAATGACAAAATTTAGAAATAGTAAGAATTCTTTTAGATAGAGCCCAAGCAAGGAAAAATTTTAGCTCCAAAATATACAAGTTTTTCCAGGTTATAATATATGCAAACCTGACATTAGCATGCAAATTTGAGCATTCTTTCAATCAATGCAACCAACCAGAACATCAAACAAACAAAACTGTTAGAATTGAAAGAGGAGGAGAAACTTATGTGAAAAGATTGGCCTGAAGGGCAAAAGAAGGACAGAATTACAGCTAAGGTATACAACTTACAGCTCACAGTAATTAAGTGTTTGGGAGATGATGAAAGATCTGAAAATTTAAGTTAGCAGATGGCTTAACTTTTCATTAACTTGCTTTTTCAGTGTTTCATGAAGTATGGTGTTACTTGTTTCCCATAATCAAGTTTTCATGAATTAATGCATGTCCCATGCAAATAGAGTAGAACAAAATGTGTGGAATTTACATTAAGCAAAACTTTGTTTTAGATGTAGAAGTATTTTTAATTACTTCCATTGGTATTTTCTACTATTTACCAACTACCAAGTCCATGCATTACACACTTGAAATATCACACCATCGGTTTCTCCTGTTCCTCCATACTGCTCTGCCTCCACACTGAAGCAGTCTGCTAGGGAAACCAACAAATGGTACATTACTGTGGGCTTCAGAATCCAGCAGTGAAGCAAGTCAATCCCAGGCTCAGCTGAGCATCAGGGTCAGATGAAAATGGCCAACCAAGTCAACCAATGTGCTGGAGACACTGCAACTTTAAAAAGCCAAAAGGAGGCTTAGCACAAGAGCTGATAACAGAACACATTCTCAAGCTTTTGTCTTTCCTTTCCCCTTACTTAATGCTACCTTAGCAGCTAACATTTGTTTAGCACAAAGGAGTTTATTTCCTTACAGAATTTATTTTCTTTCCATTGTTTGCTCTTTTTGTTCATTCACTGACTATTTTCCAGTATCAATAAGACTATTTTTTAATATTTATTTTATAACTGATTACATTTTTCTTCAATTTACAGGTGTAAATATTTAATTGGACCCAGGACATTTTTTTTTTCTTTCTTCCAAGTCAAATCAAGTGCTTTTTGCTTTATATATACTATTCACTTTGCTACTAACCTGCTGATTCCTTTCTAATCACGCTGTTTCATTTTTTTCCTCAAGCTTATTTCTTCCCTTAGCTGCTCAATTATATTTTGTATTTAAGTTAAAGGAGAAATAACTTTTTACCATCAACACCAAAGAGTAATATAAAAGTACCAGCAATGTTAAATGCTCTAAACTGAAGCAAATCTGCTTCTGTTTAAGTTTTTCCTTCTGGCAACTAAGATCAGTAAGTGAATTCTAGCCTTTAAAACAACATTATTCCATGAAAAATAGACTCATGAGCAATGATCTATAATATCATATAGTTTGTTTAGTCATGAGTCAATAAAGCCCACTGTACATTCAGCTATTTCTCTATCTTTGGTATTAAAGCTACACTTTGGGTGGAATTCATCTCCTCTAACCTTAGATGTCTAAAAGTTAAAGCTAGTCCAGCCTAATTATGTACGTGCTGCTATAGACAGAAGAAAGAAACCTTCACAGTGACTCATCCTATTCAAGGATGCCTGAGATACAAGACCCCTCTTGGTATCTTGTATAACTGAAATGAGTCATCCTCCGAAACACACAGCTTGGAGTAGGAACCTATCTTTAGCCAGCTAAAGTTAGGTGAAACAAATCTCTGCCTACAGTAAAGTGCTGAATACACAAAATACTGCTTAACTAATAAGAAAAAAAAAAAAAGTCTTATTCAAACAACTTCAATAGTGTAATATGAATAGAATTTTCATCTCGACCCCACTATTTCTTACCAGCATTAACTGTTTCTGTTGCCCTCCAGAAACAGTTCAAAGTTTTTTAATATGTTTTTTAATATCCTACTGTTTATCCAACAGATGCAAGTGAACATGCTAAACCACTGTAATTCAAGGGGGTACAGTTGGTCAGGGAATCTGAAGACTGTAAAAGAGACATATTACCAGAAACATGAGAGGGAGAACTCTAACATCTCTGACAACACTGACAAGGAGGAAAAGAGAGACTTGAATATTAATAAGTAATTTCACTTTAATCTTTTTAACAAATTAAAGACTTCCCAATTTGTACTTAATCAGCTTGTACCACAAGTAGTTGCGATATTTTAAAGAAGCACATGGGTTAGCAGTTCTTCTCAACCCTGCTGTTTTAATCCATGTTGTTCCTATCAATATTAGGCACTTACAGAAAGTCTCGTACAATATAACTATTGAACTTTCTTGACTAGGAATGTTATAGCAGCTGTTAGTCACTCTGTAATGTATTTTGCAATCAGCTAAATCAACAAAGTATTTTTAACAATGAACGGTTCAGAACTGACAGATCTACTTTCTTGTTCACAACTGCTTATCACAGCACAGATATCATATATGTTTGCCAGGTGTTTCCTATAGTTAGGATACCTTCACAGAAGCCGCTCACAAAAGATAAGGTCATAAAAGAGATGAAAAATGTGCAAGCTTCATACACTCATGGTTTTATCATCAGACAAAATAGCTTTGGGTGAAGGACTGTACCAGCCACAAACAGCAAAAGCAGTTTCTATTAGACTGAGAGAACATTAAAAGTTTGAAATTCAGTTTGTGCTCATTCAGTTCCTGGAAGCATAAATGTAAACTTAAATTGTTAATGCCTTAATACAGCTGTTCAGAATGAAACACCACTTCTCAACTGTAATTAATCAATTCAGAAATAAATTGTTACGAAGCATGGGGCACTCTACACTGCCAAAAGAGAAAACAGACGTGGTGCAGAGACTTGGGGAGTCAGTCAGTGTAGACTTTTATTCAGCAAGGTACGTAACCTCACATATGTTAACAGGCCAGTGCGACTGGTTGTGAAGGCACAGGATTCCTTAGGGACATGGGGGAAGGGGCCCTTTCCTTCTTTCTGCCACAACCTACAGTGGCGATAATTCCAGATCCAACCAAAGAAGGCTTTTGAGGCTGTACATCTGAACTAGATGCCTCAGAAACTATAAATTCGCATACAAAATTAGCCTTTGTTATTTGCTTTATCCCAGTTCCTCGGACCAGTAATGCAGGTTACACACAATGGTAATCTTGCTCTTGAATCCTAAAAAACACACTGTAAGCCCAGAATCCTTGCCAGAAACCTCGCTTCAGAAACAACATTCACTTAATTTTGAAACAAACCATATACAACTTAAATTACAAATGCAATGTATTCAATTCCTTTAAGGTAACTTACTTTTTGGCAGCACATACTATTCTTAAGAATACCAATGACATCTTACAGGACTTAACTGTCATTCTTGTGGATTAGCTCTTTTTAAAGGTTTACATGTATATTGAACATGCAGAAGTCTCTAATTTTAATGGCAGTGAAAGTTTTTGGCAGATATAAATCATTCTGTGTATAAAATACATGTAAATAATGAAAAAATATTTAAATAGGATTTTGGTATGGAAATAAAACTCTGAAAATATAATAAATTGGATGTTTCCATACTTTGCCATATTTGGCATCTGGTGTGAGGACATGGTAAGCATCTACACTGGCTACAGTGTCATGCAAATGGGCTTATTCTACAAGGCTTGCAAGGACAGAGCAAGAGAGACTGACAGAGAGCTCTGGTGCTATCACTACCACACACTGCTACTACTTCATCTGATGTATACCAGAATTAATTCGAGAAAAACCCACCAAAAGTTAACTAAGACACCCCACTCTATGAATATGGTAAGTTTGAGCAAAAACTGGTCATCAGATGATTGATTTCCTAAGGTACCTGAAAAGAACGAGCACTTGTACATGTTAATCTACTGCATTTTATTTCAAATTATATTAATAATCTCAATGCTTTGCTTCTTTGCAAGCAATTATTGTTTTATGTCATGCTGATTAACAATCATAATTTCTCCTGGGATAAATCTCATTTGAAATAACCATATACTCCTAGCTGCCCTAAACACTCATAGAATTATTTATCCAGCAAATGTCAGAAATAATGCACTGTCTCTTAACCTAACTTTCAGGAAAGATCTATGAATATCCACATGCCAGTGAGTAACTACATGTGTGGAAGCTGTTAACTTTTCAAAATAATGGTACAGAAATGGTTCTGGTTCATATTAAACTCACCACTTTGTTTAACAAAATGACATCTTGACACGATGACATTTCAGCACAGTGATTATGTTAAAAACCAGTGTCAATTATTTCTAACCATTTCAGCTATGGCACTTTTCTCCTGGGATAAGACACTGCTGTGCAGCAAGTTCATCTAGACTGAGTCTGGCCTTCCTCTTTCTCTAAATGTTTGATATGTTCTCATTATCACACTGTTTGCTTTGAAGTCCTTGAAGACAAAGATCACTCATTCAAGTGTATTTCCTACAGAACAGTGAAAGTGTTCCTTAACTTGTATTCCAGACTTTCCTTCTATTAATGAGTTTTACATTTATCCTAATTTTTAGGGAACAACTCTTGTGGCACCATCACTACAAATTCTCATCATTCAGATATACTGGCTACGCAAAAGCCTCTATAGATTTAAAGGGGGAAAAAAAAAAAGTCTTGCATCTTTTCAATCTTTCCCCATTAAAACTTCAAATACAAGAACTCTATGAGACATCCTCAAACACCAACCTGGAGTTCAAACTTACATAGCTCCAGGCAATGATTAGAAAAGCAGCAGAAGCACATTTAGACACCCCAAACAAAGACTATTGCTTATTATAATTTTCAAAAGTTATTTCAACGGAAATCAACAATCCACAAGATTCTGAAACAGAATCCCTGCAGCAGAACAGACATGATTTCAGAGAGACTCTAGCAAGTTTCAAACTCTGATGCTTTTGCAAGTTCATATTTCAACTTCATTAACAATTATGTTCCTTCCCCACTGCAGAAATATGTCTCTTATAAGAATTCTTCATCCAACCAAGAATATCTCATTTTATAACGTGCAGCTGAAATCATTATCTTATACACATTCCGTTTTCATGTGATTTCCACACACTGCTACGTTACGAGTAGCAATATGTATCTGTTCTTACAAAGTGAAATTTTAATTTGCCTTCTTGTGAACAGTTTGCTGCTTTTATTTGAAATATTCAACATTCCAGGTGCTTCCAAATCAAAAGCAGCCAATTCCCTATCCTTGGGGATATATTTCCACATACAGGGTTTCAAAACCAGTCTAGACTTCTGTGAGTCAAACCCAAGAAAAAGCCTTAGCAGTCACAAATAAATGGTTCTTTTTCTCTTAGCCACAAGAATCTATCCAGCAATAATATTTTTTTATCAATATTTATCCAACGATGTCATAAACGTGGCATTTGCTTCATTTATTTTTTCTGATCCTTTGAGAGTAACGTTGCTGCCAGTATCCCCACTACTGGCTTATATACAGCACACAACCTGTGAGCAGCTCTGATTTTTGGGCACAGGATGACAACAATTTCTCAAGGAATGTCTCAGAACTCTTCAAAAGTATTCAAAATTTTTGTGTCAAGAACATCACATTAGACAAAAAAAGGCAAAATGGACCTTCATTATAAATGAAATTAGTAACATACAGTACACATGAACTAAGAACATGTGGTGAAATTTGTCATTTGTGCATTTCATATTTTAAAGAAGATTACCCTTATTAATTTGCAATTCATATTCTGTCAAATTTGAGCTCAAATTTAAGTCAATCCAAGTTCAAGTTTTGCGACTTTCTAGAAAGGGGACATTACACTACTTGTTGTAACCAGTAATCCCTTTCCTCATAGCTGTGATAGAATTTACAATTTCATTGTTCTTAAGAAAACCAGAATGTGCTGACTGGAAAGTCTGGAGTTGCTTTGATAAACTGCTTAAAGTTAAGTAAGCTGTTTAAGTGTTTCTCCCACTTCATAATTCTGTACAGTTAAAATACTGTTTTCTATTTGGATCTATGTATTTACTTCTTGAAACATAGCTTTTTGAGATACTTTTTTTTTGCTTGGTGACCAATGATTTAATTTCTTGATTAAAAGAAGAGTTTGCTTCTCTAACTTAGGCCAATTTTTCATCCCACTAAAGCTGATGTTAATACCAACATGGAGTTCAGTTGGACTGAATATACAGCCTGAGAGCTTTGCATATGGGTTAGCAGTGAACAGAAAGAGTATAAAGGTAAGCAAACTTGTACTTGTTCTTTCTGGAAGCCTTTCCATGCTCTCAAGTGAACGGTGAAAAAAATCACTCCAATCTTTTCAGGTATCTCCTTTCTCTTCTAGCAAGAAAACAGGTGGTTCTCTGAGCTCCAATCACAGGAAAAAATGAGAAAGCACAAGAGGAAAAGCACAAAGCAAATCCTGATGTTCAGAAGGAAAAGGTCTCCCTTCATCCTGCCAGGATCCAATCTAATTCTGACTTAGCACCCTTGGAAGGCTATTATCAAAGAACCCCCTTCCTTTCTTTGTCCATATTCAGCACGTGACAATAAGTATAGAAAATGTTGTTCAGTTACTTCAGTTGAATGGGATACAGATAAACATATGGGAACCTTCACCTGGGGAACACAAGAATCCAGCACAGGTTCACAAACATGCACGTGTCAGTAAGGTTTTTGGAAGGAGTAGCACTGTGAGTTCTTATGCAGATTCTTGTCATACTAGGAGGTGAAAATATGTCATCACACATACATGCCCTCTCCTATCTCTACTTAATAAAAAAAATAACACGTCCTTCAATTACTCAGAAAGCCTACATAAAGAAAACTTAAGGAATTAAAATAAATAATTTTAAAAAATTTAAAGGAATATGAGCTCCAGGAGAACAGAAGTATTGCCAGGGAAAGATAATGTCAGGCGCGGGGGGGTGGCTGGTGCCAAGCAAAGCCGAGGGCTGTGCAATCACCTCTATCAGTGCTCTATCAGTGTCTACACTCCAGCCAAATCCAGAGAAAACAAGGAGTCAAAGATTCAGGTCAATAAGCTTATAGGCGATTTGCACAAACAGCTCCTCCAGCAAGGTAAAAAACAAAGTCATATTGGCTTTTCTTTTTTATTCCTTCTCTTTGAACTCCCTGGTCCAAACACACCCTGGAAATGTCAGTGTTATATGCAAGAATTTAAAGAGCTGAGCTTCTTAATCCCGTTAAGAAATAAGAACAAAGTTGCCTGTAAAGATCTCCTTATTGAGCTCAAAGTGATTATGGTATAGCTGCCTTATGCTGATCCTACTTCCATTTGCTCTAGCAAGAGGGGTAGAAATTTGTCATGAAATCCATTACTGAATAGGAAAGAAACATTACTGATATAAATGTTTCTGGTTAGAAAATAAATTTAAAAAAAAAAAAGAAAGGAAATAAAGGCATAAATCTACTTTTTGATGCAGAAACAGAAAATAGCAAGCATATTGTCAGTCATTACATGCCTAACATGAAAGAAGAAAAGAATATTTACACAGATGCACACAGGCATACACATACAAAGTCATACTCCAGGGGAAAAAGGGACACACAGAAATCATTTTCAGGGTGTTAAGAGTTTGGCTGGTATTATAGATGGTAGAATGATAGCTTTCCACATGAAGTATGAAGGGAAGGATTAATGCACAGAAGAACTTAGCTTTTGTATATGCTTTTTCTTATACAGAGAATCACACTGCAGCTGTTTCCCTGAATCTCAAGCCTGGCTGCACAATCAGGTCACATGGTTTAACATAAAAAATTCCAGTCCTAAACTGGTCTAGCAGGCTAGTGACAAAATACTGTACATGAGCAGAAAACTTGGATCGGCTTCTGAGCTCATCCCCACCTGCCCAAGCAGCAAGGGTACACTCAGTATGCAGAAGCTCATATATCCCGAGTTCTCTTCTTGCTGGCTTAGAACTGTGTGCGAGTTTCAGACAGCTCTGGATTCCCCTCATCCCTCCCTCTCTTCCCCCACAAACGAAGATAAGCAATGTATCAGGATCTTCCCCCACCAACGAAGATAAGCAATGTATCAGGAACTGCAACCACGCATCAGCGCTCTGATCTGCTGCAGGCATACACAGGCATCAGCACTCTGATCTGCTGCAGGCATACACAGCAGTTTGATGCAGAACCTAAAAGCGTTGCATCATGCAAAAGCCAATCTTCATCCCACCTTATGCATCCCCCATATCGTCCTATGTCACCAACTGAAGCACAGCTAACAGTGAGAAGCAGAAGCCATTTGATTTCCAATCTCCCACCAGTAGTGATAAGGCCACTGAACCTCCTTCCAACAGGGCTGGTGCCAATGCTGCCTTGTGACGGAGTAACAGCCTACAACATGAGGAACAAGCACCATAGCCGTGCTACAAGCAAAGAACAGGAGAATTCATGCCTCCATTTTCCTCTTTCTTCTGGAAACAATCCCACATTTTCTATTATAGTCCTTATTCCATTCTCTTCCCCTGCATCATTCCTCCTCTGAAAACAGCTAGTGAACTGCCTACTAATCTGAAGCTGTCCCTCTCATCGCTCAGGATAACTCTTTTCCTTTGAAAGTTAATCCTTCATTCAACACTTCTTTTAAGAAGGTCACAAGGAACTGGCAATTTGTTTAGCCAGTTCCCACCCTTACGAAGTAGACGAGGCTCCTCTTCTCCTTGCTGTTTACAGAGTGTCAACTCCCTATGAGTATGGCAAACTTTCTAAGGAACAGGTGAGAATTCTGTTTTATTTTTCCTGAGGATAACTACGCAGGATGACAGCAATTCAGAGACTAAAAAGCCCATGATGTGCTACTTCACAGCCCAATAAAATTGATTTAGTACTTTACTTTACATCCCATCACCTCCAACTTCTTGGCTTTTGCATTGCTTTGCTGTTTGTGCCCCCTTCTTCTATCAGTCCTCCTGCTTTTATTACCCCTATTGTGCCTCCAGCTCACTTCTTCTCTTGTCTCTGTTAACATCACCTCGTTTTCTTACTCCTATATATCAAAACCAAAAGTCAGTCTGTATTTACTATCATCTCATAGCTTTCAACCATCTGGTCTGTCACTCCTCTGCATGGGAGACGGGCTACATGCTGCATATTCAGACTATCGAAATACTGGAGTTTTTGTAACAGATCTTCTAGATCTGAATTTAATCTGAATTAATCTTAATCTGATACAGAACCTGATTCCACATACCCACTATCTGGACACTAAAAATATCTTCAGCAACGGAGGTGCCAGGCTAATACAGGCTGTGTGTGGACAGCATCATCAGATACCCCCTTTATCTGCAGTGCAGAAATTTGTAGTAACTAAGCATAAACATCAATTTTCAAAAGCCACAAACTGACAAAATGCAATGCATTATCACTACGGCTACCTCCTACCAGATTTTTTGGTTTTACTCCAAAGATTGAGATCGGTGCAGCTTTGTAGTGCAAGAACACTATGACTGTTACTATTATTGCTGTTTCCAAAATATTCCCTTTTCCCTAATCTCACTGTCAAAATTGCAAACAAATGAAACTTCTGAAATGAAACCATCTACTCTGAGGCTCCTCTAAAATATTCCTTCTTGGATGGGAAACTTCATCCAGAAGGATAAAAATTCACAGTTTCAAACTTAAATTGATCCTTGATAAATTTTAAGTTGTTAATTTCCATTTCTGCTTTTAATATTTGCATGCTTTAAACACTGTTCACTTCTTCACATTTGAGTGTCAATGAACACTACATAGGAATAATTATTCACATGTAGCAACGTTAATAGTGGTTTTGTGGTGTTGCAGAAGTGTGTGGGGAGGTGGAATTTTCCAGATTCCTTGTCTTAAAAGCCATTAATGAGCAAAAGGAGAATGGAAAAATAATAGCCAAAAGTCATAATTCTGAAAATGGAGAAGTTGTAAAATGACATGTAGCTCAATCAATGTGATTAATTTGCTTCACACTTTGCAGAGGCTTTCGCCTTTGCCTTCTAATTCTGGCAACTATTCTGCTGAATCAATCTCAAACCCAAATTAATAAGGTGGGAATGACAAGTATGGCTTTATAAAGGTTATGTGTTTGCAATTTAGACAATAAGAGACTGCTCTCTGCTTATAACATGATCAGGCCTAGTCTGACAGGAAAATCTCTTCAGTCAAAAAGCCAAAGTTGTGAGCCCGTATGTCCTCTACTTTCATTCACTCGAATGAATTGTGAGTGCACTAAATTCTTGCCTTCAATGCCTAGTTTGGATAGTTAAAAGCCACTGGTTTTAGGTGATGCTTGGATTAACGTCGCTGGGGAAGTAGGAAAAAGATACCACGGGTGAAGCCTCACAAACACCTCTTTCCCAACTGTTGTGCCATTTGTGGTCTATGTCTCAATTCCCACAGGAAGCTCCACTACTCATTTGTCGTCTTCTTCTGGGTCAGCTAGGAATAAACCCTGGCAAAGGGAAGTGGGGAGCCAGGGCAGATGAATATTTATATCCAATAAAATCCCCTTACTTTCTAGAACCTTTAATGGTGCATGCTAGCAAAAGGAGAATGCAGAGATAGTATAAAGGATTCCCATGCCAATACTGGTATTTTCCAGGAATAGGAAACCTTTCCCATGAGAAAACACAGATCTACACTTCTTTTTTCCTTTTTGGAAGATATCTGTGGTTTACAGGCTGCCAATACTGTCAAAGAGCAAAACAAAAATCAGAAAGTCAGGCCCTCAAAGTAGAAATGAGAATGCATTTGTTTGCTCTCTAACCTCTTTGGTACATATCTCATTTGCAAGCTTTTATTCATGATGTTAAAAAAAATTTAGGGGAAAAAAAAAGCTTATTTCCTATACCATCTTTTAATTTCAATACTGAAGCACCATAAAGAACAAAAAAAAAAGTTTATGACTGATTAACACATTCATGACAAAAATAATGAAAATTAGGCTTGCTGTTAGTATCTACTACAAAACAGAGTCACAAACACTTCCATTAAGAAAAGGGCACAAAAGAAATCTATTGGCTTTCCAAATTAGTTTTATCTTATTGGGTTTTATCCTCAGAAAAATATACATGGCCTCATGCTAACAACATTTAAGTTGTGACACTGAAGATGCAGGACATTCAACAGAAGTCGAGACATTAATAAAAAACAATACATTTCTAGTCTCCCACTCCATCCTTTTCCAGGAATATTCTGAACTTACTTCAAAGTGGGACTTTTTGTCACACTGCCTCAGCTGGAAGTAGATTAGGGATTTTATGTGCCCCTTCATCCTCACAAATATAATTTTCAACTTTTCTTCTGCAGCAGTTGCAGTGACAGGGTTAAGATTATTTTATAACTACAGCACACTCGGAAAAAGAGTTTACTGGGGATTCACAAAAGGTATTCAGCTTGAAGAATCAGCAGATGTCCTTAATAAAACATGATAAATAAGATTCAGATATAAGTGTATCCCCATTTAATTCCTGGTCTTGTTTAATACAACGGCCTGAATTCAGTGTCTTCCCTGAAAGACGTGTAAAGGAAAGTCCCAAGATAACTTGAAATTCAACAAAGAAAGTCAGGGAGAATATGGGCCCCCTGCAGAAGGAAACGGGAGAGCTGGCTTCCCAGGATATGGAGAAGGCATCCATGTTGTGGATGCCCCATCCCTGGAAGTGTTCAAGGCCAGGCGGGATGAGGCTTTGAGCAACCTGGTCTAGGGGAAGGTGTCCCTGCCCATGGCAGGGGGGTTGGAACTAGATGGTCTTTAAGGTCCCTTCCAACCCAAACCATTCTGTGATGCTATGATTTTCATTGGTGCGCCCTGGAAGTGCAGCAAGCAGTACAGAGAAATAATTAAATCAAACTGACAGGAAGTGAAAGTGGTGCAGAGTCTTGACTGCTGATAGAAGCAACTCAAGAGATGCCAGTGTAACAATTATGCAAATAGTGCTTTAAAATATTATTTAGTAATGCCATTGACAAGAACAGTACTTTTTTTTCAGCTAAAGAAAATGGTGTCTCAGAGGAACGTGAACCGACAGTAATCATAGTATTTGTTTACAATACAGTTAGAATAGCACTTAACTCCCCCTCTTTGTAAAGCATCTCCATTCATAATCTGACCCCTCTTCCTTCACAGTAATTTATAGCAGCTAAACTTTAAACTATTGCCTAGATTGTTTTGTTCTCTTCAGATGACTTACTAAGTATCAAGATACTGTAGCACAAAAAGTAAATTATTTTTCAGAAGTTTGTAAGCTACATAAAGGACATGTATAAAATACATTTTTCATCCCTTCCCTACCGATGACTAAAGAGTCTGTGGGAAAGACTAATATTCTGCAGTCATAACATCTGACTTTGTCCAAGACAGATGGAACATCTACTTTGTCCAAGACAGACGAAAATAATACAAAACCAGAAGCATATTGAGCCATCATGAGAAGACGTATGTCAGTATCTGGGAAAGAACAGAAAGACAGAGAAATCATCGATATGCAAATGCCTTAGGGGGTTGTGAACTAACAGAAGAACATCACCACAACAACTGCAGCTATTTGATGGGCATCCTTACCTGCAGAAGACAAACAATAAAGCAGTGAAGTGGAAATCTGGCAGGAAGAAGGTTAAATCAATGTTCTAAGTGACAGTATATGGTAGTGCGCTTTTTCTGTCAGCACAACCTTGCTGACTGAACACCGGGTAAGAATGAATTGGTGTGACTTATGCTAAAATACCACTATCTTCAATAATTTGCAAGTAACAAATGCATCAAATGAGTATCTGCAACTTTAAAAGTTATCCTTTCAAAAATCACCAGTTCTACCATGCATAATAAATTCTATAATAAGCTCTATTTTAATCCTAGAATCTACAGACACAATCTGTTTTTCAAGCAATGTTTCCTGGGCAAAGAAGCAATGAACAGACATGCTGCATTGCTAGCTTCGGATCTGATAATAATTGACTTCTGAGGCCTGTTCTCTGCAGTTAAATACGTAGAAAATAACATTCTTGGAGAAAAACATTAAAGGCAAGATGATTCACCTCCCTGAAAAGTACATCTTCCAACACATTTAAATATTTACCCCTCACCAGGCTTAACTCCGCCAGTAACACATTTTCCTGTTTTTAAGGTACAATATTAACAGGACTTCTTGTACATTTTAAACGAAAAAAACCTTTTTGACCAATTGGACGCAGTTTGGCCAGTATTCCCTCAAGAGGTGGGCTACAATGATTACCTTTATTACAAAAGTATTCCACTTCTTCACAGCTCAGATTTTCAGGCTCAAACTCTGCAGAAAAGCTTTCCTCCAATGGAAAGTCTTCTTTTGAGATAGTATCATTTTCTTCAGACAGGCACTCTTCCTCTTCATCCTCAATGGCATCCTCAAGGGGCCCTTTAAAAAGAATCAGGAACACTGTGGCAAAACCATCTAACAGGACAGTATGAAATAAAACCTTAGTGATAACTGGAGGTCTTTAGCTAGATTTTCCTTCCACAGCTGTGTTCAGCACGTATTAGAACTGGACAAATAACATTTAATGGAAATTGAAAGTGACTGTTTTCCTGATGACTTCAAATCAGAATATGCAAAGTGTTATTAATAATACGTATTAATAATACTCACACATGTGGTTTTTCCATTATTCATTGGGCTCGAGTATTAAATGCAGACAGTTTTAACAATGGAAATCAAAGCTATATTTGTAAAACCATGTAAACAGTGAAGAGCCTTCTCTTGTTTGTTAGTCATTGTTTTTTGATGCTGAATTACAATACTTAAGAAGTTCCCTTTACAGGCTTCATTTCTCGAGTTAACAGTACTGACAACAGTGAATTACTACAAAGGTACTGACAGTATAAACCTCAGATTATTCTGCTATTTTGCTCCAACCAGCACCTGACGGTACCTGTGATCATTCATTTGCTAGACTCTTCAATATGCTCTGAGTCAATGGATGGGACTCGGACGACTATTACTCCGTTTCACAGAGGCCAAACAACCATCATGGTAAACTAACAGCTGAGGGCTACAGAAACATAAGCTGGTTACAGAAGCAGGGCACAAGTCTCAATTTGAAATGGCAGTCTGGGGACTTTAATTCTTCTAGTAGTTAACTAGACATACTGTTGCTAGAACTACTCTTGAGAAGCCAGGGCTGGACAGACCTATAATACATAACACCCAGGTTACGAACTGGAATGTACTCAAAAATTAAAATTTCTTCTTTCTTATATACACACACTTCACAATTATTGCTTAATAGTAACTATTTGCTAAAGACATCTCTTGTGTAGGTGTAGAATTTTACCCTAGATTTAAATAGAGATTTGAAATAAATGAACATATTTTAATTTAACTAAGATTTTATTAAATGTCAGTATGTTTCAAAATCCATCTTAAGACTGGATTTCAAAAGAGAGATTTCATTATACATGGTTGAGGCTTGAAAAAAATTACATATTTCACTCCCCAATGAAAGCACAGTCTCATTTGTAATTGACTGAGTATTTCTGCCTTGAAATGAAAGCTAGCTAGCTAATGAAAAAAAATGTAATTTCTATTTATATGATAGTTTTCCAGCATTAAATACACTATTGCTATATAATCTATCATGCTGAGATACAATACATAAATGATTCTGTTGCATTCAATGAAAAGGAAGGGATAAATTTTTAAAAGAAATCAAATATTGACTACACTCTAATTTTATGTAATTTATTATGAACCAGTGACTACCTACATTTATTAAAACAGCAAAATTCACTCTAGGCTAGGTTGTGTAATTCTTGCTTCAGAGGAATATGATGGTTAATTTTTATTAAAATTGATTGAGATTCCCAGATGGGATATCATAAATTAATATAGCTTACTATCATTCATGGAAATATGACTATTTGTGCCAGCTGAGAATATGACCAAATGAACCCACTTTTGTGGACACCTACTCACCAACACTGGCTGTCATGCAACAATATATCTCCTAAAATAAGGGGATATTATTATGGCTGAAGAAGTAAAGATTCTCACTATCAAAGTATCCATTACTGTTAATTGCACTTTCCAGCCATGTTGGGAAAAAATCCAGCAGCTGCATATGCACAGGGAATGAAAAGTGGATATCACACTCTACAGAATGGAGAACAAAGCACTGGCACATGCTGCAGCAGTGCACTGCAGCTAAATACGGGCAGTTCGGGCACCTTACGTGTGTCCAGTTTCATGGCTGAAATGAAAGCACAGGGCTTCTGAACAAACTACAAAAAAAATCTTTCCAGTTTTCATAATATTATTCATATGTGACATTGTCTGTAGAGCCATTTACCAGTGTGTACTCTGGTAACATCTGGATAAATAAACTAGGAAGGAAAAGCACAATGAAACAAAAATATGCTACTTTAAGGAAATGTAAATTTTTGCCATGTATAAAGATGGATAATTACCATGTTTTGCATCATTTCAAAAGCAACCACATGCCTTTACTAAATTTTCCAAAAATTTTAAATTTGGAGAAAAAAAAAGTAAACTTCAGCCAACATTTCAATGAAAGTTGATTTCCT
>NW_010254648.1:21792-41510 GCF_000690775.1 Eurypyga helias
TCTTCATCATTTGACTTTTCCAGTCAGTGTCTTGCAAAATACAGCAAAAGCAATATGTACCTGCAAGTGATCCAATTAGCATGTGTACATGACATTTAGGTCTGTTTCTAGATGCTAAACTGGTTTGTTTGATCAGGTCACCAGTACGTAATCAGGAAGTTAATCATCATCGTCTGTTAATTAACAAAAGAAGTGTGGTTGGTATGCTTCCATTTGCAGCAGTCATGGAAACACACACCTTAATTTCCACTAAAACGGTTTCCAAGAAGGCAGAAAAAAACCAGCAAGCACCAGCTCCACACTGCAGGTTCAAACCCTTGTCATTTTGTCGGTTCAGACTTTACTTTCTAAACAAATCTCAGACTAAAAAAAAAATTTGACAAATTCTTCCATTGCATTCCACAAATGCTACGTATGAACAGGTACATAGCATTCCCTAAGCTTACATGCCGAAGCATTTGAAAACCTAAGTGTGAATGTTTACACATCCCAGTGAGATCAGAGGTGTGCATGCATCTACACTGGGTTTTGCTTTGCAGACGCCAAGCCACGTACGAAAACCAGTGACGTTTACCCAGTCGCATATGGGCGTGCATCAGAGCTTTACATAACAGTTTAACTCAGGAGCTGACATCAGATGCTGTACTTCAAAAACCAGCATGATTTTTTGTTGAAATTGAGGGATCAGAGCATAAATATTTTTCTAGGCTTCACACTGCTGCTGCCTTGTCTAATTCACCCATCTACAACCTGACCCTTGGGACAAATTCTGTCTTATTCATGTTGAGTTGTCTTTTATTTTTTAAGTGTTCGAATACATTCAGCTCATGCCCGGAGGTATAAACTGATAACTTTAACTAAAGAGTAAGGCATTGTTCAACATGAGTAAGACCAGCCCACAAGTGTAACAGCAAAAATAAATATTTCTTGGTTGTTCGTTTCATGTGAACTGAAATATCGATGCCTGATTTCCACAGTTATTTTTAATTATGACTCAAACACCGAGCATGTTAAAGAAAACAGTAAAATCACAAGCCCCTTACTTGTAAGTATAAGCACACTGCAGCCTTCCAGTACCTGAAGGGGCTACAAGGAAGCTGGGGGGGACTTTTAAAAAGGGTCTGTAGTGACAGGACAAGGGGTAACGGGTTTAAATTGAAAGTGGGGAGATTTAGATTAGATATCAGGAAGATGTTCTTCACAGAGAGGATGGTGAAGCACTGGCACAGGTTGCCCAGAGAAGCTGTGGATGCCCCATCCCTGGAAGTGTTCAAGGCCAGGCTGGATGAGGCTTTGAGCAACCTGGTCTAGTGGAAGGTGTCCCTGCCCATGGCAGGGGGGGTGGAACTAGATGGTCTTTAAGGTCCTGTCCAACCCAAACGATTCTATGTTTCTACATGAAACTCTCTATTCCTGACTACTCTAACCAATCACTTGGACATATATAGACAATGAATAGAAATAAACAGAACCTCACAAAAAGGTTGTATGGAATTGCATATTCTTGACTAATCCAAACACATAACCTCTGCAGGTTCATGTTTGCCTAATTTGTCCACGTGCTTCTAAGAACCCCTTCCTGATACCAGTAAATCACATCAGCTAGAGAATGAAGAACTTATCTGGTTCAAAAATGTAAAGGTTGATTTTTAAAGTTTACCAGCTCCTCTGTTTAGGGAAAGGTCTACACAGTTTCCACTCAACTTCTTCTCTGATTTAAAATACTTTAAAATTCAGAGTCATATAGACAAAAATAAATAAACCTTTAAAAATAACATTTTCTTTCAACTGTTTTCTTTAATAGTGGCATTTTTTCCCCAACTTGTTATTATGTTGATATATTACCTTCAACTACCCAAATACAGTTTTATCAGTTACTTCAGTACTATACCTTCTGCATTTTTTTAATTGTATTATTCAATTTAATAGTATTACACTCATACTGATCATATTATTAAGCACCTATGGCACAGTATACACTGTGTCTGCTTTTATTTCAACTGGAACAGGCTAAAGGTTCCATCTCTGTTCTACCAAAAAAATGCTTTTCAATAACTGTTGATTAAGTGTGACTTTACAAGCAACAACTGCCATGACGATACAACAATGCAAATCCAAGTAATTCCTACTGATGAAATTCATCTGAGCGTCACGATGTTGACAGTGAACAGCTCAGAGATATTAGAATCTTAAATAAAACAGTTAGGTTTCAAACGAAAATCGCTTAAGAATTTAGTTCCAGAGATACAGCCTACATAGTTGACTTCTCGTCTTAACAATTCTTTTCCTATTAGCAATTTCTGTGAAAGAATGTGATGTAATCTAAAGAGGGGTGCTTCTGAAATGCTTCTGACTAGCTACATGATAAACAGTTGAGAATTCCCAAATGCACTAGGTAAAAACTCTATTTCTAACCTTAAATGGGGGTACTGAAGGCAAATGAGGTCTCTATTACTTTATTCTAGATTTTGCATGAAGCACTGAAAAAAATATGTCTTGTACACAACACAGGAGGTTTTGAGGGGTTTGGCAGTTTACTTATTCACTTGGTACTCACTGTGTTTCATGAATATTTATTGATATAAGCCTAAATCTCAAATACTTTTTCAAATAACACAGATAAACAAGTGGTGGTAGAAAACAGTACAATTAGTGACAGTAACGAAGGAGTCAATGTGGCAGAAATCTGCATGGCTTAGTGGACACAGCAGTCCACTCCAAAAAATCACCACATATAATTTAATCAAATAACAATATCTACTGGGGAGAGACTGATGAGTGAGCTGCATGTGCCTTCACAGAGAAAATTACTTCTGATTGAGGCCACTTGGCAGCACAGTGTGGGGAAATCTGAACCGTGTTCCCCAATTTGTACCAGATTTGCAGACACTCAAGCACATATTTTTTACCACTATTACTGCATTAAATGCTAAAAAAAAAAATAAATCTTTCTCAAATATTCATATACCTCAGTATAAATGCAGATATACAGATACAAACACACAAAGATAAATAACTAAGTGACGGTCTTTACACAATGAGTAACAGATGCTACCTTAAAACTTGAAAGGACAGGCCACGTTTAGCAACCTGTGGCAAAACCAACACTGTAAGAATTTTAAGAACATGGAAAAGTGTTAGAATGAACCACTAAAAAAGGGTTACATTCACTTAACAAAAGACACTTGTGCTACACTAGACACGCCTCTGAACGCAAATTTGAGCATGGTAGTCCTGATATAGCAACGAATGCCTCCAGTTTTATGGTACTGTAACATTAATGAAATAAGTGAAAATCAGTAACATCAAATTGGGTAAGTTCGTTCTGTAATCATATCTCTTAGTCAAATTCATCAGACTTCTCCCTAAATGAAACCACTTAAATGCATGCTCAAATTAAGCACATGCTTATATGCTTTCCTGTCCAGTGCTTTGTGCTTAAAATACTTTCCCACTGTAGGATATATGTATCATTGAAATAATTATCTCACAAAAATGTTAAGTGGTTAGCTTCCTTCCCACCTACCAATATTCTCCTACATTCTCAGAGCAGCAACATAAATCAGTGCTCTTAACAAATTAAGAATGCTTCAGAAAGCCTACAACACTTGACAGTGAGTGGCTGGGGAGAGGTTAATGAGTATAATTAGTAGTAGTAGCATTAAGTAATAACAACTCCGATAAATCAGAGAGGCCCGAAATTCACTGGATCAACTTCATGCATTTTGCATGTTCTGTGTGATCCATCCACTATTTCCTAGGAAAATGTGCTGCCACACACAGATTATCCTTAGCTTATGGTAAGGACTATGAATGTGGTGCTCTCTGATTACAAACAGAGGGAAAAGCTTCAGAAAAATCAAACCATTTTTCTCCTATTTCAACATTTTCTTTTACACACAATTACCTATGAAAACAAGCAGGCAAACACTTTATATGGATTCACATGTGGAAGACACATAGGGATTTTTTTTCTAAATATTCAGTCAAGAACATTAAAACTATAAAAGAGGGTTCAACTCATCATTTTAAATATGATAGTGGGGTGAAGACAGCACATGGTAATTCAGAGATTACTTCCTCCTGGGAAGATTTCTAAGTGAGAATTCTTAGCTGCTTTTTCTGCCTTTCCGTTCCCTGAAATAAGGGGTTGTTTGCAACCACTGTGCTTTTACAGAAGCTTGGAAAGATGATCAACAGTGATCTGAACAACCCCAACAGAAACAAATCAGCTTCTCCTTCTTTTGGGGAAGAAATTTTTACAAGACACTAACACAAACATACTCCCAGGTTTCTCAGCCAGGAAGCTTTCTCATGGGTTTTGTAGAATTTTTTTTTTTAAGCGTCCAGCCTCTAATATGTCAGGCCCTGTATATTCAAGCAGGGTGAAGTATGGGCTGATAAAATATGGGAGATGAATATAGGTTGTAGCAATCAGAACAAATATTCCATTTCTATTGAGCACTAAGACTGCCAGATACTGTCCAATCACTGAGACTTTCAATATTCCCCTGAGAAGGAGAATCTCCAACTAGACCTGTCTAGATGAATCACAGAAATGGAAGTACACAAGTCTGCAGTTAACGTGATAATAAAGGAAAATTGTAATGAAAGTTTTCCTACTGAAGTAGTTGCTCCCCGCACCCCAACAACCTGACACCATGACTGTCCACACTACTGCTCTCTCTTGGCTTTTAGCTAGTAGTGATCCCAACTATCAATTTTCATTCAAACTATCATTGCAAAAAATATTGCTTCTCCCCTCCTCCCTGTGAGAACTGAAAATATTTTAATCACGTACTTCGATGAGAATAGAGAAAGGGCCAAGTGAGATGCCTACTCTTCTGTTTGATGGTAGATGGCAATAACTAATCTTGACAAACAGCACTGCAGGAATAGCCTAAAAAAATAAACATACTGGCAGTAGGTGACTGAAGCGTAAACTGGAAAGTCAGTTTACGAAAAAAACTTAAATATACAGAGGAAGGTCAACACTTGTCGAACAAACTACGCCTGCTTTTAAGAAAATCCTTCCCTCTTCAGTTCATTGAGTTTTCTATTTAGCTTAACTAAGTTATTTATGCAATTCCTGTTACTTTTTTATAGCTATACTGAAGAGCCCCTCCAGTCTGTTAGACAAACTGGGTGAACCTCAGAACTTTTGTTCAGACTGGAAGTTTGTGCTAAATGATGAGCGACTCCTCACACCTTCATTGTGGCACTCGAGCAGAATGAACCATTTCTCACTTTCAGACTGGGAGAAACATTATGACCATGATTTAACGACCATCTTAATAGCAAAAGGAATGGAAAAGAGCTGCCCTTTGGACACTATAAATCCACACCAACCTGATGTAATTGAGTTTAACGGCAAGAATGAAGTATAAAAGTATATTTCTGTAGGAAAAAAAAAAAGGAGTTATTTTTAAACACATAACTTGTTCCTGCAGCCACTCACTTTTAACATAAGTTGCATCAGGGGATCTGGTAGGAAGGAAACATTTTTATTAATTTTCCCCTTATCTGTAAGAAGAATGCTGATTTTTTTTTTTCATTTACGTTCCTTGCCTGCAGGTAGCAGACCAAGAAAATCATATAGCAGAAATTTTTCCTTTTGATTAATTTCTTTCCATGTGTTATGTTATTTCTTATATATAATTGATTTCAGGTTTTGCTCGTAGCTGTACATCTTTTTTATATCTGTACCTAGTGCCTTCCTTCAATCAAGAAAGTTGAAGGAAATTACCTGAATTTTGTTAAGTTTATTAAAAAAGAGCTCTGTGAATATTTAAATTGAGTTTTGAAATGCTAATACAAGAAAGATATTAGAGAATTTTAATAGTAGGTTCAATTTGACCCACAGACTATTGTAGAAAGGGTCAAATTTTATTCAAATTATTTCTTTACAGCAAAAAATATGAACCCTTTGATTTTATAAAAGTAGATTAATATTCTTCACTGCTAGGTCTTTTGGCACTTGGGTGCATGACAGCATTAACTGTGCTTGTATATAAACTTTTCAAAGACCTTTAAATGTTTCAGTAATTTGGAACTTCGCTTTCATTTATCCTCTTGTCTTCTTTACTCTTACCATTACCCACGAGGCCACAACAAAACTGACAGTGCCTACAGTCAGTTCGCTCAGAGATAAGGCCAGAATATTTCTAACCAATAAAAGTGAAATGATGAAAAAGTGACCATTCAAAACATGATTAGGAAGACATTGATTTCAAAAACAGTATGCAAGTGTACCATTAATGCCGAAGTTGTGTTTGCATGGGAAAAAAAGATGTGCAGGGAACATGAGCTGCAAAGACTCTTGCATTTAAATGTCAGACTTCATTTTTCAAGCGCAGCCTCATGCCAAAATACAGGTTTAGTACTCAAATACCCTTATCCATAAAAGTGTCACAGCAATTCTTTTACTGTTGGGGCTCTGCTTTGCAAGGTGTTTGCAAAACCTTGTTTGGCTCATAGAAGTCAGAAAGGAAGTATTTATCCTGCAGATGAGCCTGAGGGTTTATCAATTTTACCTCAACATGAGCAGAGAAAGCATAAAAAGAGGCAACTGGCATGTGGTACTGTTATTACACAACATGTGAAGGCAGAAATAATCATGAAAGACCATATTCATTTACCAAATGAAGAGTACAATGTTTCGCCAAAGAACTGAAATTATTTTGAAATACGAGTGTTCTGAAAGAAACTTATCCTTTCCTCAGAACTTCCCACCCGCTGGCAGTCACAGTGTTGCCGTACTATAAAACCCTGAAGGTAGGGATCCCTCTACATGTGCCTCTCAGTGCCATAAGGAACAACGGGGTTTTTATAGATAGAATGCACACAGTGACAAGATTTAATAGTTGCAACTTCATTCCGGAATTCCTACTCCCAGCAATAAAGCTCAGTGGAATTTTAATATTGATTTCCTTGGTACTATGATGGCAACATGCTGCAAAATTGGTGGCAGTGAAGGGTATGAATTCAGAAGCATCTTAACTGACCCCGTGACACTGTATGAAAATAAAACCTACCAAGTGTGATTCAATACTGTAAAGAATGAAACAGAAAGTTATGTGGATCTTCTAGAATTAGCAACATTGTTCTGCTTTCTGACAAAAAGTGATAGTAGAAGTTTAATTTTTGGAAGTGCTTTTTTTTAAAAAGTAATTAATTATGATGTGTTTATATAATTTAGAAAAGTAACAGAATTAACAGTATCTGTTCTTGCTCTAGGGTAAAGTAGCTAATTGAATGAAATACAGAAAGTGATTTAAACTAGAAAGGAAGGCGGAAGAGATTTTTGCACTGGCACTTAAATTTAGAACAAGATTGTATTAGAAAGGAAGAAAACAGAAATACTCACACACACCCCCCAAAAAAAAAATTAAAAAAAAATCAACTACTTTCTCACAAGAATTTCAAAAAGATGTTGAAACTAGATTTTAGAAACTATGAACAGGTGCTAACAGTGACAAAAGCAATTTCAGAAACTGGACCACTAATTGTTCTAGCCCTGTTCCTCCTCCTACTGTCCCACCTTGACCGCCCATTTACCACTTTAATCAGCCACACCTGCAGACTGCGAGCACTCTCCTCTGAAGGTGCTCGTTGTTAGAAGGTGCCAGCTCAGACAGTCAAGACTGTAACTTCTTGCATGCTACAGATCACAGCAGAAGAAGCCAGGAGAATCAAATTTTCTTGTCGAACAGAAAGATATGGAGTGAGAAGACGACTTGCTGTCTGCTTTAGTTGTCTTAATTCTACCTACAGACATCACAGCTTCACAGAAAATGTTCCGCAGCAGATGCTGTTCTGTGTGTTTCTGGTGGTACGTGAGAAGGAAGAGAAGAGCAGAGATGACAGGATGAGTATCCTGACTCAACACTCCACTAAGATCACAGCAGTAACACAGAACTCCCACAGCACCACAGTGCACCAATTTTCCTGAAGGAAGGCTTTTATCTAAAGCCTACAAAGCAAAGAGGAGGTTGGGCATAAAGCTCTGAGAGATGGATCTGTGATGCTTGCAGATAATCTTCTACATTAGGAGTAATTTTGCAGTGGTAGTTTATCAGTAGTTTTATTAAATATAACATAGAGAGAACAAGGAAATTTTCCTGTTTGCTTATACAGACATATTATCCCTGAAGCATTTTTTGCTGCATAATGGTGTATTTTGTAGTCCTTAAACCCATCATTTATTTCTGTATGATTTATATCTGCTAACTTCTACAAAACAATTTCTGAAACTACTGGCAATATAATTTTAAATACTGGCAATGTAATTTGCCCCATGATAAATAGCTAAGATTGATGCAAATATCATGCAGTTCCAGTGGATTGTATCAGCTAGATAAGTATGAAAATAATGTTTATATTTGCAGGCTTAAAAATGGAATAAATAAAAGAGCACTATTTAGCATCATTTGTGTAAGAAGATGGCTTCTTAATTCTGTGTCTTTCACTAAAATTGTATGTATCTACAGAATAAAAATTCAAATTTGATGCTCCATACATCTGTGAGAAGTGTCATTGATTTTTATATCTATACAAATGTATAAAAAAGAAAACATGTATGACACATTTGGAATTTCTTCTTTTTTTTTTAAGCATGTTCATACTGTTTTCTACAAGTAAGGTATTCTAAATCTTGGTAATTCACCTCCCCAATAAAGAAAACTCCCTTCTCTTGTGTTTCACAACCAAAAAAGCATATAAAAATTAAACATGCAATTTTAGGAGTATACTCACGCCCCCCTTTTCACTTTGTTTTACTCCTGCAGGGTTTTATTTAACCCAACCTAGAAGAACAAGGAATAGACACATCCACACCAACCAGGCCACACCTGTCAAATAATAGCTATGGCATGCTGCTCCCAGCAGTCCAATGAAATCCTCTGAGGACTGAGGATCCAGAAACTTTCAGTGTATCCTTTCTCCCAGATATAGCAAACTGATACTGCTAAGCAACAGAAGCTTCTTTGGGAATACTAACCTGACCATTCAGTATCACAAACATGTAACACACCGCCTGTGACTCCGGAAGCCATTCTCTACACCCCATCTCCTTTACAAGTACAGCTGTAGCAAAGCACTTTCAAACACCATACTCCAAACAGTATGAATTTTATCGTGCACGTGGCCAAGTCATGCTCAGAGCATAAAGCCTTTCAGAGCAATGAAGGCTGCAAAAGTTCACTGCCCACCTCCAATGGTGCTCTTACTCCAAACACAGAACCCTGGCAATCATGTGAGTATTGAGTGACAGATACTGGTATTTGACAATCCCTGTCCTCACTCACCTGCTAGAGGGAAAAATAGGATGCAAGCAGGAGCACTTTGAAGCCACTAATGATGCTGCTGCAGTGTATTTAATGGCCAGCATGTTAGCTACGATGAAAGAGGAACCTCACATCAAGTACATTAAGGGATCAGACTAATACATACTCATTACTCACTGTAATTTTACATCCCCAGTTTCAAGACAAAATTCCCACATTTTTCTCATACAGCCAAAGACGCCCTGAACTGCTGTTGAAAATTAAGGGGTCTTTATTCTCCTGTTCATTTAATATTTTCTATTTTTGTATGTAGCTGCAGATTATTGCTGTTCATCTTTATTTCTAGCTGCATTTCCTCAGGTGGAAACTGGTCTCTCAGCTCTGTACGTCATCACGCTATTAAATCAGAAAATCAAAGAAAAGGAATCTGGACTTTTAAGGTCCAGAAGTCAGCAGTGAACTCATGACTTCTCTCACAGGTTATTTCTCTTCAAATTATTATTGCCTTTTTTTTTTCTCCCCATCTTTTCTAATAAAAGCAAAACAGAGAAGACAGCCCAAATTCTATCTCTAATAACATGATCAAAGCTACAGAGCTTGTATTTAGAATTCAGTGCCAATTTGGGTGATACCTCAATAAAAAGTTAGCACAGCTAAACTAATCCATAACTCAATAGCACAGTTAAAGGAAAAACTTAAAACACAGCATATGGAAAAACCACAGTGCTTAAAGTAACTGGTAGTTCTAAAGTAACAGCAAAGGAAGCTTGAGATGTTAAGTATAAGGCTAAACCACAAACCGGATGGTCTTTGCCTAGCAGATACATAATGAAATGAATGGTAATTTAGTCTAGTGAGATTCTTATAATTTGACAAATACAATAAAAATACTACTTAACAGTATGTAAGTGCTATAGAATTATGTAATTGGTTACTTATATTCCTAGAGCTTTGAATCTGAAATAACTACTGGGGATTCATTATTTTTAATCCCATAATGGAGTTTATCAATACGTAGAACAAAACTGAAGGGTCTGCAATTAGAACTAAATCTTTAGATCAGATTGTAAGAGAAATTATTAATGTACATTTTTAATAGAAACCAAATAATCTGAAAGAAGACAGGTTGAATAAAATGTAGTATTTAGCCACAAACTGGGTATTGGCAGCGTCCATCCAGTGCAAAGCAATCCCAACCTGAGGGTCCATGGCAAAGGAATATTAAAGCAGTTTCTTTCCTGTGAATATTCAGATCTCATTTTGCCCCCTAGATTGTCACTTATGATTAGTTACAACAATAACAGTGTTTGTAGTTTACAGTGATGCACCATAAGAATGAAATTTTGTTTGGTTTGGTTTTTTAGCATCTTCAAAGGAGTAACAACGTTACAACGTTTATTGTGTTCTCTGAAAATATAATGGACTACTAACCTGTGCTTCATAAGCACGTACACCTTACAATGACCAAGAAAAAAATTTGTGTTCCTCATCACATCTCAGGAATATGTAATATAAGTACACCATACTCTAGGTCACATACACAATAGGAATTATTGAAAAATAACAACATTTTATGTCATTTACAGTTATACACCTTCATAGAGTTATATAAACCCAAAAATACAAATAAGCAAACTACACACCTTCTAAAATAAACTAGAGGTCCACGTTAGAACATACTTGACTTCTTTAATACGCCTACTCACTTTTTTGCTACTTTAATTTGATTCCTCACTGGTAGGAATTGCAAGGTTGCACAAAATACATTGCATTTCCCCTAGAGCTGGCATAACCTGCTGGTTTTCTGAGTTAATCACTAATTAATAATTTGAAAACACAAAGTCATTATGTCATTTCCAGACAATGAGCTTTTAAATGGTGCATGTTATGTCCCAGCCTTTTCAGTAAGAAAAAAAAGGGGTTTTTTTCCTTTGCAAACCAGATGGCTGGTAAGTGTTATTCTGAGGCTATGTAAATCTCAAAGCAATAAGCATCAAATCAAAACAAGAATTCATTCTCCTCTTCTCTTATCTTGATTGTTGTTTTGCTGAACCAACTTGTACAATAATACAACTCCTACAAATTAGGATCCTGGATGCTTCGGTGATGATGAGTTGATAACCCATCTCCTCTTGCTTTTTCATGGTAAATAGGAGTTCTGAAAATATTTTTCATCTATAATTTCAACTTTTCTAATATCTTGTTCTACATGCCAGACATAAATGAGGCAATCTTACTCAAGTCTGAGTCTTCTCAGTAAACTTACTTACTTGAAAAGTTTACTAGCTCCACTACTATTACAACTTGACCAAAATATGTTTTGGTTTTGATTTAGCTAAGGTTTTTCCCTATTAGAAAAAAAAAAGTTATTTGTTATTTTCTCCCACTTCAGGAGTAAACACCTCCACTTCCATGGAAGTTCCATTTCCACCCTACAACTAAAACTCCAAAATTCAAAGAAGCCTTTCAAAAGTTCAACTAGTACAGTTGCACCACTTTGCAGTGCTCTATTTTTGCAAAACCTGAAGATTACTCTAAATAATTTTAAACTGTTAGGGTTGCCTAAAAAGATAACTGAGAAATTAAATTCCAAATATTTAATCCAATGCCAGTGTCTCAACTGACAAAACATACACTTTCAAAGACTTACTGTAGAGCTAAGTATTTTGAAAAGGTCTGGTATGGGAGGAAACGGTAAAAAAAATTATGGATTGGAATGCCACTCTGTATGTCTTAATCCTATTTTCCATTCTTGTTTTTATGTTTTTCCATAAAACATTTACTACCATTATATTTCAGTGTTGAATTTTATCATTTTGTATATTAAAGACTTACAGGTGGCATTTAGTATTTATGGAAACCTCTCAGTATTCTTACATCATAATGTTCCCTGATTGTCTTAACACGTTACAAATAAAACATTTCTAGCAACTATCAGACTGCGTCATTTTATGATGTAAGAGCAGAGACAATTATGCACTACTGCTATTGTTTTATCATGAAATAATCATAGAATCATAGAATGGTTTGGGTTGGAAGGGACCTTAAAGCCCATCTAGTCCCACCCCCCTGCCATAGGCAGGGACCCCTTCCACTAGACCAGGTTGCTCAAAGGCTCATCCAGCCTGGCCTTGAACACTTCCAGGGATGGGGCATCCACAGCTTCTCTGGGCAACCTGTTCCAGTGCCTCACCACCCTCTCTGGGAAGAACTTCTTCCTGATGTCTAATCTAAATCTTCCCACTTTCAATTTAAACCCATTACCCCGTGTTCTGTCACTACGGGCCCTTGTAAAAAGTCCCCCCCAGCTTCCTTGTAGCCCCTTCAGGTACGGGAAGGTGCTATAAGGTCTCCCCGAAGCCTTCTCTCCTCCAGGCTGAACAAGCCCAACTCTCTCAGCCTGTCCACATAGCAGAGGTGCTCCAGCCCTCTGAGCATCTTTGTGGCCTCCTCTGGACTCGCTCCAACCGGTCAATATCCTTCTGATGTTGAGGGCTCCACAGCTGGTCATAGTACTCCAGGTTGGGTCCCACAAGAGCAGAGCAGAGGGGGAGAATCACCTCCCTCGACCTGCTGGCTACACTTCTCCTGATACAGCCCAGGATACAGTTGGCTTTCTGGGCTGCCAGCGCACACTGCCAGCTGTCAAGTGTCAAAATATGACTACAGAACTAATCCACAGAGTAAATTGAAACTCTTTATCCCAACAGACTTCTTGTCAAATGTAATCCCCCTTAATGAAAAAAAAAAAATCTCATTTTCCAAAATATTTTCCAGTAAATAATTGCCCCTTCTAAAATTTTCCAGCCACAGCTACTAATATATCTGTCTGATCTAGGTGACTCTGAGCAGAGGGGTTGGACAAGGTGACTTCAAGAGGTCCCTTTCAACCTCAACCATTCTGGGATTCTGCAATAGCATCAGGAGATGCTGCACATTTTCTTGTACTATCTCATCAAGAGCCAAATAAATACAATAGTGTACTCTGTAGTATTTTTCCACTTCCAACCCCAGCATCAAATAGACTTAAAGGGGAAAAAATATGAATATTCTTGAATTCCTCCAAAAATATGAAATCAAGAAGGAATGTTCTAGTGAGATTTTACTTGCATACAGGCCATTTGGAGCATTGAGGCAATAGTTCCAACATTCCATGACTGCAATTAACACTGCCTGCATTTGGACCGTGGAAGGTTTGACTGAACATTAGACAAGTACTTCACTCCATCTTTCTTTCAATTTTACTCCATAAACACATTTTTTTTCCATCTGCTGGTGTTCTACTTTAAGCATGTGAAAATTTCACTGTCACTCTTCATGTGACATTCTTCATCCATGCACAAGTACATCCCTAGGCAGGCAGAGCTGAATTTACATACCTGCAGCAACTTAAACTTACTGAGAACTAAGTTTCTTATAAACCTGGCTCCTGCACACTGTGTGACGGTTGAACTGCAGGGTTGAACATATTTTTGCAATAATGGAACTAGTGTTTTTTAATAATATACGCAAAACCTGTTTAACTTTGAAAGTATAACGTTGAGAGATTCAGTATGTTTAGTAATCATACGAGATCTGCTGCAATATTTTGTCTAATGTCACACATGGTGTTCATAAAAGAATAATGTCACTGAACTCAGCCTGTAAGAAAGCCAATGATACCTTGCCAGTCCTGCCCCAGACACACAGAGCTGAATCTCTGATACCGTTATCATACCTTGCCCACTTCAGTTTTAAAGATCAAGACACTGCTTTTACACCACTTCCTTGAAACAACTATACCTGAATGGAAAAAAAGTCACTATTGTGTTTTGCTTGATGTTCAACAAAAGTTTCCTTTTCAGTTTCAACCCATCCCTCTTCATTATAAGTCCCCTAAAGATACTACATTTTTATAGATGTTTATGCCTTCAAATATTAACAGTCTTTGTCGTGACCCTTTAAATTATCACCTTACTAAAAGGCAAGTGTTCTTAGAATTTAATCTTTCTCACATACTATAGTCTGAGAGTTACTCAGGTATCTCACTGTTTCCTGCTTTGAGCACCTTCCTCTTTTTTTCTTACTCCTGTTACTAAGGTGAGTAGAACTGAATATAGCACAATTTCTGCATACAGTTTCTGCCTCTTCAAAGAGGCAGAAGATAGCAAATATTACGTGAGACTGTCACACTACAGAAAGCTCTGGAAAAAGAGAGGGAATCTATGACACTTGAAGTAGAACAAGTATCCGGGACTAAACTAGGAGTTGAACTGGATGTTATCCATTACCGGCACACAGACAAACAACTCAGGTTAAGTTTTACTATTAAACACTGTCAAATTCAGGACTGCTTTTAGGAGAAGAGGTTTGAAATCAACGTCTAAACTATATTGCAATACTGATAATAATGGTCAGCCGTGGCTGATAATACAGAAGGAAACACTAAACATGGCTCGCCGCACTGCTTGTCACAGGCCATGTGTGTAACACTGTCACGCCACATGGTAACACAAATTCTCCCAAAAATTTTGGAGATGGACATCTTTATAGAAGACATTGCTACTAAAACTAGAAGTACAAAACATTACAGTCTGCAGTAACATGACATGTCAGTATGCACTACAATATTTAGTTACTTCCATGGATGAAGATTAAGGAGGAGATGAACTCTGGTTTATCTCCCCAGTGTGTGTCAAAGAACTTGAAAATATTTAAAGATATTGGACGTAAGAAAACCATCACCATGGAATTGTAGTCAGAAGCTGACACTCATTTTTACTGGTTTTACTTTCCTCCTCTCCTCTGCCATCACTGCCACTCAACTGCCATCAATTACAACAGTTCAGTATACTTCAATTCTAAACATTTTATTGTGGATTCATATATCATGGCTATTAATATTAGTCTGTTGTGCCAATGCTACTGTAGAAACTACTGTTACCATGTCAGTACCAATATTTAATTGCTATTTATTTAGCACAAGGCTGTTGGGTTTTTTTATCTTTTTTTGTACTCTTTTGAGATTTTTCTTGATGTCCCAGCAAAAGAAACACTCGGAATAGGACTTTTCCTCCTCATCAATATCCAGGCTTGAAATATCCTTAAAGGGGTTATTCTGTTGCCAGTTAATGTCTTCAGATGTTCTTCCAGTTTTCTCTGGCAAGCAATATCAAATTTCAGGGAGCAGTAAACAATACAAACCAACATATTTGTGCCTTCACCAAAACAGGTAATACTAGATGAAGGAGTCTGGTTTGTTTTTTAACTTAGGAAAGAAAGCAAGAGGGCGAGAGAGAAAGGTTGTGAACAGTCATTTGGATCAGTCTTCAAAAAAAAAAGCATGCTTTCTTCCCTGGCACCAGACTCTCTCATAGTGCACTCTTCCTCACGCGCTTTGCAGGCGTCCATCGTGACATTCGTATGCCCTTCTGCCTAGAACCAAATACTTTTCAAATCTCACACTTTGTGGGGTGGAGCCTTGCAACTAAAGATACAAACATAAAGATGCCACATTTGATTTAAACCTCAGAGCCAAGAACAAGGTAAGGCAGAAGAGCCTACTGCTGCAGGCCACTGCAAGGATGAGTACAGCTGATTAAGAATGACCACATGTATGCAAGAGACCGTAGTACCAAGAAAATACCCTTTGTTAGAACCAAATACACAGGAAAACAAAACCATTTTGAAGCGTGGCTGGTACTGTATAGAACTAAGCTGTGCAATTAATTAATTATTCTTATTAATATTCTGAAAAATAAATTAATCTAATTAATTTATATTCTTTAGCAAACCTGTCTTCTAATGTTGTTACTGTCGGTTACTTCTTTGCTTTGGTTATTACCGGTGTACTCTACTACTCTAGAAAACTCCAAACTGATAGTTATCTTCTTCAAAATCATATGTATCTTGCTTGATGGACAAAGACATTTGTAACACCAAGAGGTTTTTATGAACAAATTCATCAAACTAGTTACATGAAAGGTGAGAGGAAATGAATAATACTAATAGAACAAAAAAAAAAAAAAAGGTTAACTTCAGATATATTTTGAGAAAAATGAATCCGGGACAAGCATTTTAAAATTAAGCCCTATTATCTGACTGAAAGAAAGCTACAGAGTGGGAATTGCAACACAAGAAATACTTAGAAATATCTTCTTTGAACTAAATGTTGCTACTTCAGTGATTTTTAAAACTGAGTTTTCTTTAAAATGTTTACAAAAGACTCCTAGGTGTGATGGGAATCAGGGGAGGATGAAAAGAATGGAAAATTTCCGCAAAGGTTTGATGGTTTTCAACACAATTTAATACAAAACTAATTTTTTAAGAGGTCTACTAATTAACAGTGCTAATGCCAGCATGCTAAATAATTACTACACAGAGTCTACAAGCCCCTGTTTTTTTAAAAATAGGATTACAGTTATAAAAAAAAATTATGAAAACTAGTGAGTATAACATATTTGTAGTTTCATTCATATGTTACTTCCAGAAAAAAATCATCACTGGAACAATAAAAATACCTGGTATTTACATGATCAAGATTCATTCTCATTGAAAAAAGACTGGAAAAGAACATTTTACATTTCTTATCAAATTGGTATTAAACAGGGCTATTAAAAATGCATGGGAACTCAAAAGTGTACTTGCATATACTCAAACTGGGTTCAACAGTCCATACTGGCCTCAGAATCATCCATGAGGGGGATATGCTGTCAGTCTAACAGCCCTTTTAAAAGAAAACTGCAGATTCATTAATGTGAAAACTAATTAACCTACTAACTCCAGACTGAAATTGTCTTCTTGTAAAGAATAGAAGACCTTCATCAACTTCATGTAATAAAAGCTTGGTTTAAAATACAAGTAATGGGAGTATGAACAGGAATAACATACATCCTGGTGGTTATTTTCTTAACCAGTGCCGATAACCTCCTTGAGTGTTTAGATTTTAGTTTGAAGATGAACACTATGACCCCCTCATTGCTGACCAGAATCACAGACAAGTCCAAAGGTAAATCTGTGCATACCTACACTGGTGTTTCTACTCAGTTCAACAACAACAAATATATCTATGATGAGGATAGTCCCTGTGCCACAGCAAAGGGAAACAGGTGGTATGCCAGGTCTCCAAGGTAAATAAATACTTGTTTAATACTTGTTGAGAACTAGATGAAAATGGTTTGTGGGATGTAGATGGTGCTTCTGTCCTTTGGCAGAAGATTTGCAAATTTTCTTTCCCTCATTTCCCTTTCTTTATTTCCATTTTGTACTGATTCTCTTGTTAATCTTTCTTATTAGTAATAATAAAAAAGGTGAATAAAATGTAAAATATTCACTATGCCATAAAACAATATTGCTTTATGTCATACTGACTTTTGTGGTTTGTTTTATTATTTCAGGATAATAGCATTACTCAAGAGGAGAAACTAAACTGATCTTAAGTACCATCCAGGTTTATACGTTTTCAGACTCATAAATCCTTCTTATGAATTGGGAATAGTTTTAAAAGCTCTGGAAATATGGAAATAAACCATAAAGTACAAATCACAGTACTAACACCTCTAATTCATCTCAAAGGTGAAAAGGGAGATATTCTTCACTATCAAGAGAGGAAAGTGAGGGGTTTAGCCACTAAGTTTAATTGCTTACTGTTTTGAGTCATCTAGATTCTTTGGGACCATGGGGTTAAAAAATTCCAAAGAAACAAACAAACAAAAAACCAACCACACCCTCCAGGAATGTTTCAAGTCCTTTAATCTTCAAAGGTTGATAAACTGAACCTTACATGGTTTACTTTATGAGACGCATTTGGGCACTGTACTACATAACATACTTCCTAATGGAAATGAGTCAATGTATCTTTAGTCAAATCACAGAATCATAGAATGGTTTGGGTTGGATAGGAACCTTAAAAGACCATCTAGTTCCAACCCCCCTGCCATGGGCAGGGACACCTTCCACTAGACCAGGTTGCTCCAAGCCTCATCCAGCCTGGCCTTGAACACTTCCAGGGATGGGGCATCCACAGCTTCTCTGGGCAACCTGTTCCAGTGCCTCACCACCCTTTGCCTAGGCCTGTCCTTTGCAGCCTCTTCCCCTCTGCACCACTGCAAGTGCTTATCTTTGGAGGTGTGCACACACTATATGACAGATCTAGTGAAAAGTGACCTTAAATTGAGATTTCACAGGGCAAAAACTTTCCAAAATTATGAAACCTAGCCAATAAAATTTAGGTCAATGCAGACTAAAAAATTAATTTGAAAATTAATCTTTTGTGTAAAAACTTAGTTCCCTACCTGAAAAGAATAAAAGCAGATTTATTTCTTGTCTGTCCAAGACAGTAAAGTCTATAATTAACTGTAATTTGTAAGCTATAATTTACAGAATCACTAAGGTTGGAAAAGAACCATAAGATTATCCAGTCCAACCCTCAACCCAACACTACCATACCCACTAGACCATATCCTCAAGCACCACGTCTACACACTCCTTGAATGCCTCCAGGGATAGTTACTCCACCACTTCCCTGGGAAGCCTGTTCTAAGGACTGACCACTCTCTCAGTAGTTTTTCCTAATATCCAATTTAAACCTCCCCTGACGCAACTTGAGGCGATTTCCTCTTGTCCTGTCACCAGTTACCTGGGAGAACAGACCAGCATCACCTCCCTACAACCTCCTTTCAGGTAGTTGTAGAGAGCGATCAGGTCTCCCTTCAGCCTCCTTTTCTTCAGACTAAAAAACCCCAGCTCCCTCAGCCACTCTTTTACTTTGTTACGCCTTCTTCTGACCTCTGAATCATACAACTTCCTAATGCAAACTAATACCTTAGAATTTTATGGTGACAATTCCTGTATCCAGTGTGATTTCATTGGTCATCAAGAAGAAGAAGCCAAGAAAAGGAAGTTACTTTCCAGCAGCCTCAATTTCTCTCAGCCATACCTCAACTGTTGCTGAAGAAGACAGTTTCCTATGAACAAATGCAAAACATCCACATTTATTCTGTTGAAGAATATTTACTTGATTTCTTCAAATATTTCTATTTACAACCAACATGCCAGGGAATGACAATCCAGACTGCACAGGAAGTTGAAATCAGGCAAGAAAGAAAAAGACAGTAGATCTTACTAGATCTATGGTGTCCCCGTTTCCAAGAAAATTTGACTTTCAGTATACTATTATTTGTAGTGTTAAATGGGGTTTTACATTATTTTTCTAAGATCAGAATAATAATACTTCTTCCATCAAATACAGCCATAAACTTGATCACAAAGACCTATGCATTTCACTCCTATGTGCTTTCTTACTGTAATTAATAATATTAAGCACAATTTTAAAATAAACTTCAAAGGTTCAACCAGTGTCAAATGGCTTTTCAAATTATTTATGAACCTACTGTTCAAATGTCTCTCTGTCCTAATAATAATTTTTTTAATTATTATTAATAATTAAAACATTAT